>NC_056737.1:1543311313-1543566313 GCF_019279795.1 Protopterus annectens
CCTCAAGATTCAAGCACTCGAAACTCTCCTTAGCATGGAGAACATCGATATCTGTGCAGTAACAGAAACCTGGTTCAGGGCTCCCGAGAGCACCCCAGCACTACCAGGTTATACCTCATACCATGCTTTTCGGCCCTAAAACTTGGACCGAACCACAAAGGAGGGGGAGTATCGATATTCATCAAAGATACCCACACCTCCAGGTTGGTGGCAAAGCACGAAGCATCAGAGACTATCCATGGGCAACTAACAGTGGGTAAAACTGCCTTCCAGTTTATAGCCTGCTAGAGACCACCCTCCCAAACCCAGGAACCCCACTCGGCCTTTCTGAGAACACTGGAAAATATGAAGGTCTCTCCAAACACCATTATATTGGGCAACTTCAACTACCCAAACATAGACTGGGAGCATTAATCTAGCTCCAACACCGTAGCCCAAAGGTTCCTAGAATTTATAAACTCAAATGCTATGGAACAACTTGTTACCACTCCCACAAGAGGGGAAAACATACTGGACCTGATCATCACCAACATGGGGACTCTATGCTCCAGACCAGAAGTGTATCCCTCACTGGTAAGATCAGACCATAAACTAATCTCACTGGATATTCACATCTCGACCCCACCCCCTGCCCAGAAAACCACAGTGAAAAACTTCTCTAAAGCAAATTTCACACTCCTCAAAACCGAGGTGGAATCCTTCAAAGCCCCGGCCTGTGGAAAGTACGGCCCAGACCGCAAAATCCTTTATAAACGCATTCTATGAACACCTTCAGGAATGCATGGATCATGCAATCCCAAATAAAACCAAGACCCAATCCTCCAAAGGCAGACATCCTGTCTGGTGGACCCTAGCCATAAACAAACTATACAATAGAAGGAGGAAGCTACTAAATGATAGAGCAAAAATCCCAAAAAGGGAAGGCATCACTGATCAGTATTAGCAAAAAACTACGGGCACTCATAAAATTGTCTAAGGCCAGCTTCGAGAGAAAAATTGCACAGGACACTAAGGATAATCACAAGGCTTTCTTTAGTTATGTTAGGAACCTGGGTGGTAATTCCCAGATATGCTCAGAATTAGTCCAAAATGACAAAAAATACACTGAACCCACAGACATTGCCAACATCCTAGCTGACAGGTTCAGCGCAAACTCCCCTCCCCACCAAAAGGGCAAATATCTATACCAGCAGAGTGCTGCCCCTGACATCTCAGATGCTCAGGTAAGAGCCGCCTCTCCAAAGCAAAAACACAGCATCAATGGGACCAGACGGTGTCCCGGGCTGCATCCTACATGAACTCCAAGAAGAGCTAAACCCAAACATAAAACTACTGTTCAATCTCAGCCTTACTACAGGATATGTGCCCAAAGAGTAGCGTACAGCAACAGTGGTCCCTCTCCATAAAGGTGGTGCCTCAACGGATCCTGGAAACTATCGCCCCATAAGCCTGACTAGCTTGGTCTGCAAAGCTATGGAAAGGATCATCATGGACCTCATAAATAAAGATATTGGGGACATACAGACACTGGATCCTACCCATTTCGGCTTTGTTAAGGGCAGATCCTGCCTCTTAAACCTGGTTGATTTTTTTGAAACAGTCACCAAGGCCATTGGCGTATGGGAGGTGGTCCACACAGCCTACCTGGACCTCGCAAAAGCCTTCGATATAATACCCCACTCGGGCATTATAGATAAGCTCACCAGCTTAAATATAAACCCCTATGTCACTAGATGGATTGCAAACTGGCTCAAGGACAGAACCCACATGGTTAGAATTACTGGAGCCATGTCAGACTCCAAACCAGTTACAAGTGGTGTCCCACAAGGCTCAGTCCTGGGACCTCTCTTGTTCGGTATATATTTCTCGGAGGTACAGGCCAACACGGAAGGACTGTGGCTGACCAAGTTCGCAGATGACTGCAAACTGGGTGCCATAATCGACTCTTCAGCTGACACAAGCATCCTCCAAAAGGGCCTCATAGAAACAGACAACTGGTGCCAGAGCCATGGCCTCAAGCTAAATACCAAAAAGTGTATAGTCATTCGCTTTGGCAAAAACAAAGTGCCTACAAATTACCACATAGGTGGTAATCCATTAAGTACAGAAGAAGTAATTAGGGACCTGGGGACCCAAGTTGATAGCAATCTCTCATTTGACAACCACGTGGCCAAAGTGGTTAGAAAAACATTTTATATAGTCCACCTAATCATGAAGGGATTGACATCTAGATCAGGGGAGGTCATCGTGCCTCTTTACTCATCCCTCATCAGGCCCATAATTGAGAACAATGCCCCTTTTGGGATGTACCTTACCAGACACCTGCAGCAACTGGAAAGACCCCAAAAGTACCTCACCAAAAGGGTCAAAGGGCTCAAACAGATGCCATATGCTGCCCGGTTAAAGAAACTCCAGCTCTACTCAGTGGCATACCGCCTGTTCAGAGGCGATCTGTGCCTGACGTATAAAGCCATGTCCAACCCGGAATTAATGGATATGCTGCACCTCAGAAAATCCAAATCCCATCGAGCTACGCGCTCGAGAGACTTGAACCTCAGCACTGAAATAAATAGGACATGCTGGAGGGACAGATTCATAACCCAGAGGCTCCCTTCACTCTGGAATAAAATCCCAGTCCAGGTTAGGCAGAGTCCCTCATTGACTCTCTTCAAGAGGAATCTTGATGAGTGGATGGGAGATCGTAGGTTTACCCCGGGTATCACTTCTGTGTCACTGTTAGACAGAGACACAGTATACTAACCTCGAAAAAGGGCATAGCAAAATAAATTTAAAATGGGTGGCGAAAGCCAAACACATTCTGGCTAGGCTTATAAATGCCTTAGGGCAGATAGCCTAGTATGAACCTATAAACCTATGAACCTATGAACTGTTTGTTAAAATGAAAGCTGAACTGCATCATGACTTCTAGCTGGTGTCAATGAAGCTGTTTCTGCATTGAAAGCTGCAAATGCATTGAGTTAAAATTGTAAATTACAGTTTTTGTAATTGAAACCCCAAAAGTTCCACTATTCTTTATTAGTGCTAAATAGGAAAAAGAAGTTCAGAACCTTGATTTATAATTATAATTTGAAAGGCTTTAATTTTAAAATTCAGTGACAGCCAATAACTTGATGGCAATTTTATCTGGCTAACCAGTGGATGAGTGCAGCATTAGCTAAGCAATAAAGTGACCTATGACTTATGAGCAGTAGTGAAGCGGAAATTATACTCAGATTTACTGGAGTTCAATTGTATTCATTTTTATTACTTAAGGTTTCTAATCTTTTTATATTAAACCTATCAACTCAAGTTTGGATCTCAAGCATATTTTCTACACCTGAAATGTGAGCCTCAAACATTAACACAAATCACAATAATGTTCCTTGGTTTTATATGAACTTAGTCATCCAAATTGTGGGAATAAACTGAATACAGTGAATGTAAACAATCCCAGTCTTTGTTTTCACTCACATTGACAGTTATCTTTCAACACTGGTCATCACTCCTTGCTAAGGGTTGCACTAAAATTAAAAAACTGCATTACAGTTTTTTTGTTGATGGAATGCACAGACATAAGAAAAGCTGTTATACTTATGGGTACTTAATGTCCATACTCTTAGTGGGAAACATAGCTCTCAACTTCTAAGCACAAAAAGTCTGGACAAAGCCAAAAATAATGGGAAGCCAGAGTCCCAAAATAAGGACAGATTTTAAATATTGCTCTTATAAACACAGAAAGTTTCTAGAATAAAAGGTCTTGTGTTGCCATACATTTTCTGAAGGATATAAAGTCTGAAACTCAAATGCCTGTTATTATTTAGTGAATTCAGTCCTCAGTGATTTGCCACAAAACTCCACAAAATCACAAATTTTTTGAGGATCAGACCAAAAGTATGAGGCAAAAATCTGAACAGTTGAACGATATGTTGGGAAAGAATTGTTTGAAAAAATAACTACCTGTATTCAGCTATCACATAATTTTCCACCATGTTTATTTTACCATAAAAGCAAGGAGAAGCATTGTTTGGAAGCCAATTGCATAAGTTTGCTATCTTACTAGTACACATTCTGTAGCTATTTGCAGTTGTTTGTGTTTGCTGAACTAAAACCAAAGTTAGGTATATGTTTTAATAACCATACTAAGCTGACAAATACCAGTGGCAGTTGGTTGTTACTCACCTGTTACTCAAATGTTCCTGAGTTGTTACACCTTAACAGCTAACACAAGATATATTCAGACTGTGACTTATGGATAAAGCAGAAAAGGAACAGTCAAAACTGAGTGTCTAAAAAATCTGGGATGGAGTAGCAGTAGTAGGTTATATAATAACCTGTATAATGAAGACTTCTTGTATTCTTTCAAAAATGTGCATATTCTAGATTTGCAAGAAATGTGGACAATGAATAATGAGATCTTAAGTTACAGAATTATGAACTTTATGGACAAGATGCAAGAAAAAGCAAGAAATTTGGACATGTGAAGGGAGGATTTGCAAAGGTAATAAAAATATATTAACAAAACTGGCATGCATATCTTAATCTCCTTTACAAGTAAATAGAGCCAATTTTAGTTTGCTAAACATTTGCATTCCTCAAAAGTTCATCTTCTTTTTCTTTCGGCTGTTCCCATTAAGGGTCATCACAGCAGATCATCTGTTTCCATTCCTTCCTGTCCTCTGCATCTTGCTCTGTCACACCAACCACCTGCATATCCTCTCTCACCACATCCATAAACCTTATCTTAGGTTTTCCTCTTTTCCTCTTACCTAGCAGCTTCATCCTTAGCATCCTTTTCCCAATATACCCAGCATCCCTCCTCAGCACATGTCCAAACCAATGCAATCTCAACTCTCTGACTTTGCCTCCAAACCATAAAACCTGGGCTGACCCTCTAATTAACCTTATTCCTAATCCTGTCTACCCTCATCACACCCAGTGCAAATCTTAACATCTTTAACTCTGCCACGTCCAGCTCTGACTCCTGCCTTTTTGTCAATTCCACTGTTTCCAACCCATATAACATAGCTGGTCTCACTACCCTCTTGTATACATTTCTTTTCACTCTTACTGGTACTCATCTGTCACAAGTCACTCCTGACACTCTTCTCTACCCACTTCACCCTGCCTGTACTCTCTTCTTTACCTGTCTTCCACACTCGCCATTACTCTGAACCGATGATCCCAAGTACTTAAACTCATCCACCTTCACCATCTCTACTTCCTGCATCCTCACCATTCCTCTATCCTCCCTCTCATTCACACGCATATATTCTGTCTTAGTCCTGCTGACCTTCATTCCTCTCCTCTCTAGAGCATATCTCCACCTCTCCAGGGTTTCTTCCACATGTTCCCTACTCTCACTACAGATCACAATGTCATCTGCAAACATCATAGTCCATGGGGACTCCTGCCTGATCTCGTCTGTCAACCTGTCCATCACCATTGTAAATAAGAAAGGGCTCAGAGCTGATCCTTGATGTAATCCCACCTCCACCTTAAACGCATCCGTCACTCCCACCGCAGACCTCACTGCTGTCACACTACTCTTGTACATATCCTGTAGCACTCCGACATACTTCTCTGCCACTGCAGACTTTGTCATACAATACCACAACTCCTCTCTAGGCACCCTGTCATATGCTATCTCTAAGTCCACAAAGACACAATGCAACTCCTTCTGACCTTCTCTGTACTTCTCCAGCAACACTGTCAGAGCAAACATCGCATCTGTAGTGCTCTTTCCTGGCAAGAAACTATACTGCTGATCACTAATCATTATCTCCCTTCTTAACCTATCTTCTACTACTCTTTCCCATAATTTCATGCTGTGACTGATCAATTCTATCCCTCTGTAGTTACTACAGCTCTGCACAGCACCCTTATTCTTAAAAATTAGTATCAAAACACTTTTTCTCCACTCCTCAGGCATCCTCTCACTTTCCAAGATTTCATTAAACAATTTGGTTAAAAATTATACTGCCATTTCTCCTAAACACATACAAGCTTCCACAGGTATGTCATCTGGACCAACAGCCTTTCCATTCTTCATCCTCTTCATAGCTATCCTTACTTCCTCCTTGCTAATCCATTGCACTTCCTGATTCACTATCCCCACATCATCCAACATTCTCTCTCTATCATTCTCTTCATTCATCAGCCTCTCAAAGTACTCTTTCCATCTATTCAACACACACTCCTTGTCTGTGAGTACATTTCCCTCATTATCCTTTGTCACCCTTACCTGCTGCACATCTTTTCTAGCTAAGTCCCTCTGTCTAGCCAATCAGTACAGGTCCTTATCTCCCTCCTTAGTGTCCATCCTTTCATGCAACTCTGCATATGCCTTATCCTTAGCCTTTGCCACCTCTCTCTTTGCCATGCACCTCATCTCCTTATACTTCTGTTTACTTTCTTCATCTTTCTGACAATCCCAATTCTGCTTCACCAACCTCTTTCTCTGTATACTCTCCTGAACTTCCTCATTCCACCACCAGGTCTCCTTGTCCTCCTTCCTCTCTCCAGATGTCACACCAAGCACCTTTCTAGTAGTCTCCCTTACTAGCTCTGCTGTAGTTACCCAGCTGTTCTGTAACTCCACTGTCACCCAGTGCCTGTCTTAACTCTTCTCTGAACTCCACCTCACAATCACCCTTTTTCAATTTCCACCATTTGATCCTTGGTGCTGCCCTCACACAACTCCTCCTCTTCTTGATCACCAACGTCATCCTACAGACCAACATTCTATGCTGCCTAACTACACTTTCCCCTGTCACCACTTTACAGTCTCCATTCTCCTTCAAACTGGCCCTCCTGCATAGGATATAATCCATCTGTGTGCATCTTCCTCCACTCTTGTACATCACTCTGTGCTCCTCCCTCTTGTTAAAATACATATCCACCACAGCCATGTCCATCCTTTTTGCAAAATCCACTACCATCTGACCTTCTGCATTCCTCTCCTTAACACCATACCTACCCATCACTTCCTCATCCCCTCTGTTCCCTTCACCAACATGCCTATTGAAATCTGCTCCAATCACCACTCTCTCACCCTTGGGTACAGTCATCACCACTTCATCCAACTCACTCCAAAATTGTTCTTTCTCATCCATCTCACACCCAACTTGTGGAGCGTATGCACTAACAACATTCATCATTACACCATCAATTTCCAGCTGCATAAACATCTCTCTATCTGACACTCTTTTCACCTTCAAAACAATCTTGGCATACTGTTCCTTCAGAATAACCCCTACCCCATTTCTCCTCCCATCCACACCAAATGTTCATAATGAGCAGCAAATGCTAGAGTAAATTAAGAAAATATTTAGGAACGTGCTGTCTCTGGTGTAAAAGGACAAAGCTTTGATTGAGACCCAGGCAACCTGAGTTCAGTTAGTTTTCTGGCGAAATGTTGAAATATGGCATATTAAATATGAAAAGCAAATAAAATGATTAAAAAGAAAAATAGTGGCATATTAAAAGTGGAAAATAATGCTACAGATTATTGTGAATCATAATAAACAGAAATGCTGGTGGTAGGCACAGGGAAAGACATCTTCAGGAGATTGCCTAATTAGTGGTAAAGATCAGCTGCTCTTTTTTTTTTAAAGGAGTAATTTCAAGCAACTATTACCTGCAGAGTAAATTTAGTTCAGAAATGCAGTAAAAACTCTGGGAAATGTTGCCACTTGCAGATTTAAATAGTCACTTAAAAACTGGAAATTATACAATGACCACCCCATTAATATTCCAAAATATGCACGCTGATTGGCCAGCGTGCCCGTTGTAAATCCCACAATATACCAACAGAAAAAGGTCCGGTCATCCGAACTTTTTTCCATTGGTATAAAGTGTCCGCATGCGCAGTACATCAAGACAAGGAAGCAGTATACCACCATCGGCGGAAGAACAGCAATGCGTCATTATACAAAGACATTATTTAAGAAAAGTAAGTATTTTTTTTCTTAAATAATGCCATTGTACAATAGTAATAACTGACTCTGTGGTTATGGTATATTGAAGATTTACCCATGGTTGGCTTTATTTAATCACTCGGGCTTCACCGTCAATTAAACCACACCAACCATGGGTAAATCTTCAATATAACACACCACGTCGTCAGTTATTGCTTAAATAATAAAGAAGCATAGTTGGATAGTATAATTAACAAACTTTATAAAACATTTAAAAGAAAACTGGCAAAGCTTTTAAGTTTTCAAGTCTAAAAGTTGGATAAAGTTCCTATTTTCAAAAAAGATAACAGGAAAAATCAAAAAATGTACCATCCAATCACATTATTGGCTCCATCTTTGAACATATTTTCTTCCACAGTTCTGTAGCAATTGAATATTAATGTAATAAAAATAAGATTATCTCAAATGCAATTCTTCTATATAGAAAACAGAACTCTGTATACATTGGACTTGCTACAACTTCTGACTAAAAAGTGTGTGTGTGTGTGTGTGTGTGTGTGTGTGTGTGTGTGTGTGTGTGTGTGTGTGTGTGTGTGTGTATATATATATATATATATATATATATATATATATATATATATATATAAATATACGGCTCTAGGAATATTGAACAAAAGTTCAAGGGTCCAAATCCACAATAACCGAATGCACTTTAACGAAAGCGCTTTCACTGAAAAAGGTCTTTCGTTAAAGTGTGTTAGAAAAATAAACAAAAAACAAAAAATCTTCTTTTATGCAGGGGGGCAAGCCCTCCCTGCACCCCCTGTGTGGGGCGCTGCGCCCCCCCACACACCCCCACTTTTATATTCTCACTCTGAGGCCGCACTACAGTGGGGAAAAGGAAATTCTCCCTTAACCACACTGTAGTGCGACCGCACAACCAGCATACATAACCAAAAGTGCTGTTTTGGTGAACAGCACTTTTGTTTATGTATGTTCATTGATTTCTGCTTCGGCAGAAAGTGCCATCGGGGATCAGTACGATCCCATATATATATATATATATATATATATATATATATATATATATATATATATATATATATATATATATATATATATATATATATATATATATATATATATATATATATATATATATATACACACATATATATATATATATATATATATATATATATATATATATATATATATGTATATGTATATATATATATATATATATATATATATATATATATGTATGTGCACCATTGGCATAGAGGATAAATTCCTGACTACAGTCCATATGACCTCAGACTAAGTAGTGGTTCACATGTTTGATGGCACAGGCATAGAGGGAGGGATGTGGCTGTCCTGGGGTGAGGAATAGTGGTTCTGACCCAGTTGATACCACTGCTCTACTTGGCTGAAGAGTGGTGGCCCATCACAATACAGAGAGTCAGTACCAGATAATTATGGGTGCGATTTGTCAAGCCAATGTTGGAAGCTCCTGTTGGTGCATGTGGGGGAACACACATGCATGGTGTAGGGGGGTATAGGTAACCTTTGCAGTGCTACAATTGTTCAAAGAGTATCTGTCCTCTGAGGAATGTGACACTCCTACTAGATACTTACTCTACTAGCTGGTCTCCACCAGGTTGGGTGTTGGTTAGGCCAGAATATATTATTAGATAATCTGATCCACTACTGTAGTATATCAGGTATTATACAGCAGTGGTTTGACTCCTACCTCACTGGGCCTACTCAGCGGGCTATACAACCTGCACCACCTTACCCATATGTGCTAACCCTAGCCCTGACACTAAGTATGACCCTACACATTACATTCCTAAAAACTCTTTCCCTAACAGTACCACTACACAAGACAAAAGGACACAGGACACATACGATACCAGACTTGCACAATACTAAATCCTTTGCCTTGTTTTACCCTTACACTAACCTTAACTGCCGAACACTTGTTCATAAAGACTAAGTCCTGTAACACGATCGTGCACAGCTTCAGAACTGTCACCCTTTAGTCAAACATTCATTTTCCTGCACACTTTTACTTACCTAAATTGTATGAATCTCAATAGCTACAGTATGCCTTGAAGATTAATAATAGACACTGATGTGTTGTTAAAATATAAAATCAACTCATAAAGTTGAAAAACACTATTATAATAAATAAACTGTGTTGCCATAGCACAGTGAAAACCTTAAAAATTAAATACTGGAAAATCCATTTGGTTTGCTACAGCAATTATTTGTACTGTAAACAGTTCCATCATTAAAATGTTTTCCAGCTAGTAAATGTCAGATGTTTTTCAGCAATACCTATTCTTGGCAGGAATCTTGTCTTTGAAAATACAATAAATACTACATGTAGATATTTAGTGACTGTCCACAAATAAGGTGCAGCTGTTCCTAGAGGTACTGGTTTTGTTTTGGTGATGGCAAATGCATTTTGTTAGAAAATTATTATACCTGAAATGTCTCAATTACGCAATTGCATGCCAATCACCATGTAAAGAAATAACTAATTCTGATAGTATAGTAATAAATATTAATCCTCCTTAATACTTGTTAAATAATTTATAATGCTGCAACAATTAAAATATACATTGAAATGCATAGCTATTTTAAACAACTCGGTATTCTTCGCAAATGTGTTGATTAGATATTTCACAGAAATAGGCATTAAAACTGCTCAGTTGTGTACAATTTTCAGGTGAACTAAGTGGCTATACAATGAATATGGTTTTCAAGTGTTTTGACATTTATTGAGTTAACATCACAAAACAACACAAAGTTGAAAAGCACTATATTGTATACCCTATAAATGTTGAATTAAAAATAACTAAAATGAGGTCCAGAGTTCATGACAATCTGTTAATACTTAGTTCTGTATGTAGTGTTTTACCTACACATTTATTTACTTCTGCCTTGCCCACATTCTGCATTAAGCCCTTATCTTTACTTTTAATGCTATTCTGTACTTCATTTCCAAGTAAAAGTACTTTCTTTATACAGTTTTTAGTGTTTTTTGCCAGTGTTTTTTCTTTTTTATGTGTTACTTAATTTGAGCAATTTTTATTTCTACTGTTTTTTGTTAATTTTTTTTTATATATTAGCTGGCTAGAATTTGATGAGCTCAGACTCATGCTCCTGGTGTGATTCTATTGTATTGTGACTGTAATTTTCATCAGGGGTAGGTATGTTCAAGGTGGGTATTGTAATATATGACAATAAAATGTCTATACCAAGATGTCATTAAATCAGAAGTGAACAGTTCTATATTTCTCTTGAACAGTGACCTTTTCTGCAACTAGAAACATCCTGCCACAAAAATACAATGCACTGATTGTGGCAACAGCACTGATCCTCTTTTATATCCTTAAAGGTGGAATTGCAGTCAAGGGTACCCTTTTGACTTTAGCTTCAATTTATAATTTCTTGGCAGTTTTACTAAGAACTAGCAGAGGAGATTAGGATATGACCTCTTATACGCAAACAGCAAATTCAGGATTCAAAGAAATGTCAATTGATAGTCTGAAATGATATGGCATGTTCCATCATGCTGCTTTTCAGTTAGGGGTGGGTATATAGTTTATGCTGACAATGGATAATGCAGTACATTTAATGGCTATACCCATACCTCTCAACTTCTTACAGCAAGAAATCTGGACAAAGCAATTAATAAAAGTGGGACAAAGGTCCAAAAATAGGGACAATTTTTAAATATTGCTCTTACAAACTTAGGAAGTTGATAGAATAACAGGCGTTGCATTGTCATGAATTTACTGAAGTGTATGAAGTCTGAAACTCAATGTCTGTCATTATTTTCTAACTTCAGTCTTCAATGATATGCCTCTAATTTACCAGAAAACCACAATTTTATGAAGGATAAACCAAAAATATAAGGCACAAATCTGGACATTCTGTGAAAAACTGTAGTTGAGAGGTATACCTGAACTGAGATGGTATTGCATCTGAGGTAAAAATCATCAATATTTCTCCAGGCAGTAATGTCAAAATGAAACATGCTACAACCAAACTCCCCTGTACTGATCATGACAATATGGTTGGACTAAGTTTTCTGTCAAACTGCATTTACATTCTTAAAGGTGAAACTACAATCATAGGTGCATTTTGTGCATGAGTAACCAAATATAATGTGCTGAAGGATTGGCTAAGAATTCTAGAAATGTACACAGGTACCAAATGCAGGGTTTTAAATGCATTTTATTCATGCTTTATATGCTATAGTTAAGACAAGGAGTTGCCTGGTATGTTGCCTTTTATTTGGGTTCCATTAGGATTGCATATATGAGTTTTGTTCAGAGAAGCAATTCTACCCATGTGAAGAATATATCTATATTGAGTTAGCATTATATAGAAAGTAAAAAGACATTCCCCTGTAATACTGACATTTCTCGAAAGCTGGAAAGATGTCACCACCAAAACCCCCTGTAGCAATTGCATCAATATAGCCAGACCAAATTCAGCACTGAGCATCACGGTCATCTTAAAGGTGAGAATGGCAGTCCTATGGGCATTTTGCAACTGAATGACCTGCAATAATGTGCAAAAAGATGCACTGATTACCGTCAAAGGGGGTTCAAGTTGTCGTCTCTTATACAGAGGCAGAGATTGCGTTGTTTTAAGGCATTTGAATTGAATTGTAGGGTTTAATAGGCACTTCATGGTGAGACGCATGGTGCACTGTACTTGGTATCAAACAGGGTAGGGAATGCAATGCATGCCCGTAATGTAGCTGTGTTGGGTTAACATTGTATCACAGATTAAAACAGGCAAGTAACAAGTGTGTGTGTGTGTGTGTGTGTGTGTGTGTGTTTTAGATTTTGTCTCTCACCACATTTGTACCAGATGCCAAACACACACACATACACAGACAATGTTAGACATATTCATTTACATGCATTTACATTTGGTCACAAAAATACGTATAAATCTTCATAAATCTGTTAAACTGTAAATACTAGAATCATAATAATAATATATGTTCTGTTGTTTTTAATGCTCAGTTCAAATACAGTGCAAGTGGGGATTTTCACCCATACATTCAAAATACCATTATTTCTTTTTGTGCAATTCATGCAGTGAAATGTACTCATTTGATTATCCAAGGATCATTTTCTGAATGTTTCATAAGAAAAGCTAACTGCAAAAATCAAGATATTTACCTACTTAGGTATGGTCAAATTAAAGTCATAATGGCCATTAGAAACTAACCAAAGCACATTTTCAGAAGTTTAAGTTTAATATATAAAACAACTATCAATTATCTTCAAAGTAACAAATGTAGAAGTTATCAATTATATAAATATATCTTGTGACTGTGACTTCAGGCATGCAAAATTGTATTTCTTAAAAGAATGTTGTGGTATAAAATTACATTAGAAATTATTTGTCACTATTTGTTTATCCCAGTATTAATGTATGTAAATGAAGGCACATTCTACAGTAAAATGGGGGAAAAAAATCACTAAATTCAGTAGAAGACTGAATACAAGGGTGTAACCAGGCGTACTCTTTATACTCTAATGAATACATTTTTTTAGCATGACATCAGTGTGACTTTGTTTCAGTCATATTATACCTACAACTGCTTAAATGAATGCCTCTAACAAGTGCAGTATTGCTAATGTAAAAGCAATATATTTAATAGTTTTAGAGGGAACAGCTGAAAATGTTACTTATACTTATTAAGCGTTTAGGGGGCAGTGTTTTGAAAAATGTGTCCATTTTTAAGTGATAGGTGTCCGGGGGGGTTGAGAACAAAGTGTTTGTGAGTACAAAATGGAATTTACCTGTTACACCCCCAATTGCATAAATGTTGGAATAAATGTAGTAACATAAACTATGAAAATTACAATTTAAGAGGCAGTTGGTCCTTTATCTTAGAAAATAATTCTAAGGATATTTGATATATAATTATTTCTGTATCATTCCAAGAAAATGTAATGAGACTATACCAAACCATTTTGGAGTGGTCACCTTTCATTACAAAAAACAAAAATCATGAACATAGTAATGAGATCACAGTCTTCTTGAAAATGATCAGTAGTTAAGATCATTTATTGTTTTCAGTTACCCTAGTATATTTTTCTTCAACTAGCCATCAGTTACCCTAGTATATTTTCTTCAACTAGCTAATTGAAAAAATCAAATAAAATTGTTCAATTTGCTCATTTTGGAATAATAATGCTTATATTTTCGTGAATTTTTAACTGTTCCAGGTTAAACCAATTTTCTTTAAAAGCCCTCTTATCATCACAGTTAATCTGTGAATTCCAAGTTCCGAAACTGAGATAATGATCCTTGTATTGTTAATTTATTGTCTAATTGTTTAATGTGTCCATTTATGACTATGATGACATGACCAAACCGTGTACTTAAGGAACGTAAATAACCCCACATGTCAACGTGCATTTCTTCATATTGTTGATGATAATCAAAATTATTCATGTTTTTGATGATGATCTTCTGGCAATTGACACAAAGGGCTGAGGCTGTGCGTTGCTACTGTGGTGCAGGGTTTGATTCCCTCAGACTTTATTTGCTTACTGTGTAACCTTGAAGCAAGTCACTTAACCAGACTTTGAACCTACATCCCTCTTGAAAGGGGATGGTGTGTCCAGTGGGCCTACCTGTTTAACAAAATGGCATTTATTACACATAGTCAATGTATCACTATTATTCAATTTTCATGCATCGGTGCATGGCGTAGTACATATTTTGGGCAACTTAAGAAAAGTTAATTGAGACATCATATCATTACACACTAAACTGAAACATTGTATCATCTTCTGTTTTCCAACAAAACCAATCAATAAATTCCCATGCTTACCCCAGACCCTGCCTCTAACTCTATCATAGCACATTAACTTTGAAAAACCTTTTCTATAATACTGCTACCAGACAAATTCAGTCTGACTGTCGGTTCGGGTTTTGGTGATCAACCCACAATAGGAATCTGTTTCTTTTTGTGAGCTTTCTTTTTTTTTTTTTTTATGTTTGGCATCAATCAGTTCACTGTCAATGCTTATCACCACATGCTCATAATTGTATATTACATGTACATGTGTGTCTATATATATATATATATATATATATATATATATATATATATATATATATATATATATCGATTCACTACACAATCTTGAAATACTCACATGTCGAATTTCAGTATTTTGAGACTGAATAGTGGAAAACCTACATACTCGAATACCCAAAATCACGAAAATCACAATTGCAACCATTCACACACACACACACACACACACACACACACACACACACACACACACACACACACACACACACACACACACACACACAGACAAACACACACACACAAACCAGCACATAAGCACACACACATACACCTACCTAACTACACTAAAACAAACATAACAACACACACAAAGACACCTAACCTACCTATAAGAAGGGGGGCAAGCCCTCTTACACCCCCCATGTGGGTTGCTGCACCCCCCTATTTATATACTCCGAGGTCACACTAAACACACAAACACACAAAAAACACCACCACAAACACTCACACACACTAAAATCCCTACCCAATACCCTCACACACAAACACCCCTTATCTAAAACCCCAGAGAAATCCACAAACCGCACAACTTGTCATGAATGCGATGCCACAATAGTGGATTTGACATTTGCAGATTCGACACTTCCGCATTCGGCATAGTGCAGTTTCACATAACTGCACTTTCCACTATTCAGTCTCAACATTTCAGTATGTCGAGATTGTCTAGTGAATCCATATATATATATATATATATATATATATATATATATATGTATATATATATATATATATATATAAAATGTATATTTATATAATTAATATGTATATTATTTTATTTATATTTGTTTATTTGTATATAATACAGTAAATGCCAAGCTAAGTGGTATAAATGTCACACAGGCAAACCATACAGTAAAAGCTCCAAGAAAGGCACAGCTAAGCAATAATCTTCCCTGTGTAATACCTTAAAAACCTCATGTAGTGGAGGTCCATGGGATATATGCAAATTGCATCTTAAAGACATAACAGTGTTTCAGCTACATGGCTTCTGAATGGTCATGGCTTTCAGATCTTTACTTTTTGTGCTAGTTAGTCTAATATAACATGAATTGCAATATAAAATGAGGGGGAAACAGGCTTACTGTATATTTAGAGAAAAAGTCAGGGAAGAGACTTTGATAGAGGTAAGGAAGTAAGTGAAGAAGGGAGAGTAAGGAAGTATAAGGAAGGAAAAGCTACTTGTTCACAGATAGATATAACAATAGATATCGATATAGCTCTAGCGATAGATATAGCTATCGATATAGATATAGATAAGCCATACTCAAAACATTTAAAATTATTTGTTTGCATTATATGTAAAACCATTGGCAAAGAAAATAAGGGATTCAGAAATCCAAACATATAATTGGTATAATAGTCAGGAAAAGCTGGCTCTATTTGCAGATGATATTATTTTATACATGACAAAACCAGAAAGGGACATTACAATGTTGTGCAACATTTTAAGACAGTTTCAGATCTTCCCGGGATACAAAATTAATGAAGCTAAACAAAGACAATGGCAGTAAATTATGTACCCATAGACAAATTGGTCCAACAATATCCATATTTATGGGGGATGATAAAATGAACTATTTAGGAGTATGAATTAGAAATGACTCTATTGTGGCAGCTAAGGATATGTGGGAAGAGACTAAACAGAAGATAATGCAAAAACTGAGAAACTGGAAGCTTTGTTATATGGATATGGATACTAAGATACAAGCCAATAAAATGTTTTTAGTCCCTTTAGTCTTATACATAGGCCAGGCATATTTTTATCAACCAGAGGAAAAGCTGTGGATAGCAATTAAAAAAGAGTTGAACAATTTTATCTGGGAAGGTATGACAGCAAGGGTCAAGTGGGATAAGCCAATTCTTCCAATAGAACGAGGAGGACTAGGATTACCCAATTTGAGGGGGGTATTTACAGCAACACAGTTAAGGCTCTTGCACATAGCACAAGAAGAAAAATATAATAAGTGGAAAGGAATGATGCTGATACAGGGAGGAAGCTCAAGAAATAAGTAGAAATTGGGATTTTGGATGCAGATTCTTAAGGAGAACAACAAAAATTATGCAGTGTATTATATCCATAAAATAGAAGGGATTATTCTAAGAACCAAACCAACACGAGAATGGAGAAAAGAGATTTTGTCAAAAGGGATGACTGTGATCAGGGATACAGATAATAGGCAAGGGGGGCTGGAATTTATTGGAGACAAATGGCAAATGAACCAAGGTATTGGAAGCAAATAACTGGAAAGGGAAAGGTAATAGAATGGGAAGGGTGGGAGGATGGTGTAATGGTTAAGGTGTTTACCTTAAAGACACAAAGTACAAGGATTGATTCGCACATGGGGTAATTGGCTAGGCTTAAAATGGCCCACAAGGGCAGTTAGCCTAGTACTAACCTATGAACCTATGGAAGAGGCCAATAATTTATTTGGACTGTAGGTTAAAGATTGCCTTTGTTATCAAGGACTGATATCAGAGTATAGGCAAAGAGAAAGAAATAGGGGCCTCATGAATGAAAGAACAGCACTGCTTTTAATAGAATCTAGAACAGAAGGTGCCATTAAAAAAGGAACAATTAGTAAAGCATATAAAATACTACATGACAATTATAAGAATCAATCAGAAGAGCTTAGAAAGGATTGGGAAGAAATATTGGATAAGCAAAATGGGAGGATATATATGTATATCAACCAAATATGCAACAAAATCTAGAAGATTTAGGATTTTTGTTTGGAAACGTTTATATAGGTATATTTATACCCTAAGTAGACTCAAAATAATTTTTCCTCAGGTGGCTAGTAAGTGTTGGATGTGTGACAGGCACAAAAGAGTTGGTTGGGAATATATCTTTTGGGAATGTAATGAGCTGGCAGACTTTAGAGATTCCCTGCACACTCCTCTGTCAGAGATGCTGGATGAGCAGATTGGATTGACTTGAGAGATGATTTTTTTGAGTTATGATACAGAATCAGAATTGCCTAGACATAGTAAAGCCTTGCTGAGTGTAATTATGGTGGCTGCCAAAAAAGAAATTACTAGAAAATGGAAATCAAGGTCTAGATCAGCTTTACTAGAAGTAATTACTATAGTAACAGAGAAAAGACAACTGGTGGGATCTTTAGAAAAGGCAGGTAGCAAACTATACAGGAAAAAATGTGAATTGTGGGAACAATATATGCAGAGCAGGAACTACATTTAAGAGGCAGGACTTGAATGAACTATATAATGCTTAACTGACAATGACTGGGTAGGTTATAAGTGATTTATAATGTTTGCAACTACAGTTGTTTCAATGGTGTCTGTCATATATACTGTTTGCAACTAAAGTGGTGTCATGTTTGTTTTTTATTTGTATAAATATAAAATTACCTATTTCATGTGCAAAAAATTATTAAAGATGTTTGTTGGAACAAAAAAAAAACATTTAAAATGATGTTGACAGCATCATCATCTTCCCAGGGTAACACCTCACTTCTGGCAGTCATATGAAGGATAATATTACATAGACATATAAACACATATAACCTCAGATTTAGGGTTTGAACTTCTATTCATCTGGCAGAGTGTATCTGTTCAGCAATGTTGTCACACATCCTCCATATATGTAGCATTTCTGTAGCAGGCCAAATACTTTAAATCCTAATCCCTTCAATTTTATAATGCTAGCTATATGTTATACATATATAGATTTAGATTTTATTTGAAATAATGAGTACAAAAATAGCAAATGGCAAAACCATGATCCAAAAGTATCAAAACTCAAAATAACAAAAAAATACTCATGTCTGCACTCTCCACACACCCAGCTAATTGCATATACGAAATCCAAGATCACACAACAGAGGCGCAAGGGCAAATTCACACACACTGCTGTTCTGCAACCTGCCACAAAGTAATGTCAGCATAAGCAATCGAATGAGTATTCAGTCACTTCTGCTGGCAGTAAAAACGATTGATACTTCAAGTACTGGATTAATGGAAGTGTTTCCATATATACATATATATGTATGTGTGCCTGAATATCAAAAAAGAAATAGTCAAATCCTCTTCAGTCAGCACACAAATGGTCAACAAAAAAATAGAAATAGAAATCACTGAAAATGTTAAATATCAAATGAGAGTTAATAAAAACTGTCTTTTTCAGGGTCAAGCTTCCCCTACACCCATTATGCAGGGGGTGGATACAGTGATCTCACACCACTAATGCTTTGTTGACCACATACATACACACACACACACACACACACACACACACACACACACACACACACACACACACATACACACATTCTCTTATTCATTATTTTGCCCCTCTCCTACCTATACAAAATATCTACCTCCATTTTCTTATTATTTATATTGTTGCCTTTATCAGACTAGTCTACATACTCTGTTGTCTTACCCTCTGAATTTTCTGCCACATTTCCTAGCTCATTCTACCTGTATTCATCGTCTTACTCTGCCTGCTCTTTCTGTCAGGTCAGCTGTGTATTTTATTACTTAATTGAAGGTTCTTTTGCCTTGCCTTTGTTACATCAACTCTCCTCTAGTAGCCAGATAGACTGCAAAAGAGAACACTGGAATTGAACCCTATGTAAATGTTGCTCAAGAAGAGGCATAGTGTCTATTCTTTGATGTGTATTGTTTCTCTTTCTCTTTGCACTTATGTGAGCAGACAATGTATACTCTTTTAAGATAACTGTCATTTTTTTATAGGCATGGTCAAGTTGTTGCTTTTTTTTTTAAATAAAGGAGGTTAAACAGTCAGCTAGTCATATAGGTAGAAACAGGTCTATATTAAATAATCGAAGTGTTAATACTTTGAATGGTCTAATATCGACCTGAAAACAACGAACGCTGAAAATAGCGAAGCTGCGGATAACCAACTTATTTCCTAGGTTCAGGTAAGTGTGCGATCGTGCGGACTTTAGGGTTAGGGCAGGGTATGTGAGTTAGGGTTAGAGCACACGTGAGGTGAGTGTGTGATAGTGACAGACTTTAGGGTTAGGGCAGGGTATGTGAGTTTGAGTTAGGGCACGGGTGAGGTGAGTGTGCGATAATGACAGACCTTAGGGTTAGGGTTTGGTTAAGGATAGTGGATAGATAATACTGTATGTACAGTTTAGTGTAGGGTTAGATGTAAGATTTTAAGTGTACATGTGTGGATTGATGTTTTTTTGGTGTGCTTGCGTTGTGTGTGTGTTTCTTGGGACAGTGAATTTTTTCCCAGGGAAAAAATGTGATTTTTCTGAGCCTTCGATATTTTTAGTGTTTGTGGTTAGCAGTTTGAGGTTGTGGTATTCGATGTTGAGCTGTTTCAATGAACTGATATAGACCCGGTAGAAACATAGTCACATAAATAGAATAAATAGATGTTTCCTTGTGTGGTGTGATCTTGAGAGATAGATAGATAGATAGATAGATAGATAGATAGATAGATAGATAGATAGATAGTTAGATAGATAGACAGATAGTCAAAAGACACCACCATCAAAAATCTGACTGCAAACGTTTTTCCAGTGGACACATCACCTAACTCCCTCCTCACCTGCATCATTTCTACTTCTACCCTCTGTTCTCATTCGCTGCTTCCCTGTCATATTCTTTTCTAACATAAATTCATATTTGTTTTTCTACTAATTGTTTCAATTGCCAGTGGGATTCTCAACCTCCTGCGATTATTCCATGTTTGTGAATTTGTTCTGATTTATTCTTTTGTCAGTTTCTTCATCCAGACTGTGCCTGCAAATGTTTTATTGTGATCAGTGTACTATCCTGGTAAACAAACTAAATACATTTCTAGATCACTATTTATATTAGTAAGGGGGGTAGTTCCCTTAACTTCCTGTACCTAGTCTTTTTAAAGATTGAAGAAGTGGAGCTTAATGGGGCTTAGTGTACAACATCTCCCCTTAAGAATGGAATTAAAAAGATGCAGTTACGTGATGTGGATTCTGTAAAACTGACAGTATGTTGAATGTTGCCAGGAAACTGCTAGGAAAGTTCTGCACCTCATTAATCTCTCATTTGAGGAAGCCACTTGATCACCAAGTGATCATTACTTGATCTTTTCTAATGCTGCAGACCAATGACAATGTATTCTCATTGTAAACACAACCTTTTAACATATGTAGGTCACGAGTAAGAGATATGATACTTTATGTGACTATAAACCTATGCAGTAAATTATACCGTCACCCAGGAGTGACACAGTATTTATATATGTACATTCAGATAGTGTTACAAGCATTTCAGTGGATGTTTATGAAATACCTAAGATCAGTGTACAGTTGACTTAAAGTTACATCCTTTCTAAAGCTCCTTCAGTTCATTCTGACACTGCATCAGAACTGGGAGTAGAGCAAAGATATTTCTGTACTGGGCAGAGTTATGTCTCAATAGTGCCTACAGGTCACAGCTACCAAACCTTATTGGTATATTTAAACGTGTAATTCAGCATATCCAATATACTCATGCTATGAAAGTCTGTGGTTCATACAGTGAAGGAGTATAAACTGCCAGGAGTGGGAGATGGTAAGTAAAGGAAATATTGTGATACTTAAATGTACAAAGTAACAAAAAGTAGTCAGGAACGAGTCATATAAAGGTCCTTTAATACTGCTAATAATAACACTTTCACATATAAAATGCTTCTTCAGGCAATAACAAAACATTAAAAAATTAGCTGCTTATATACACCTGTCATGTGACAGCAAAAACAATCAAATAAAACAATCTTACAATAAAAACGTTGACATCTGAATTCACTGAAATATCTTTAAAATAAATTTATCTTACTCAATTATTTAAGAATTTGAGCACTGGTTTAATAGTAACAACATAATTTAAACCAAATGCAAAATCCATTTGTTTTCTTCATTTTCTGTGTGACTCCTTATGTCTCCACCATGAAGTTGGGAAGAAATAACACTCCAAATTATACTTTTGAACACATGACTTGTGTCCGTAGTCTGTCTGTGCCTAAACAAAGCATTATTTTTATCCCTCTTCTTATTTCTGATAAATGGCTGCAAATTCTGTCTTTAAGGTGCTGATTTGTATAGTATGCTTACAGCAGTTTGCTAAATTTCTAGTGTTACAAGTACCACATGCTCTAAGAACAAAATAATAATTATATAGAGGATAAATAATGGACTTTTCAGTGTATATAAATTTACAAAAATGACATCTACCACACTGATAAGTACCCATCTTAATGCTACGTGGTATAAGAAACTTTATCTACTCTTTATAACATTGCTTGTTCTTTAAATTGCAGGACCTCTTTTAGCCAAAAATAGGGCCATGCTCATACAGATTCTTAAGTTCAGGTACATGCGATAATACTGACCAATGTTTTCTAATAATATGTTTGATCTTTGCTGTGTTACAATCACAAGTAAACATAGAACAACGCCCAGAATCACTCCTATTAACCACTCATTTTCTGTTATTCCCATTACCCTTCAACACATTCGAGCTATGATCAAAATTTGATTTTTTTTTTAAATATAGGCTGCAATAGTGATTTCCTACACTATGTTAACTCTTTCTCCTTAATAAGTGTATCATGCTTGTAATCCTATTACAAAAATCATAAACCATAGTATCCATTCATTCATTCAAATTAGCATCTTTGTATTCAGTAGCGAGATTCTACCCATCTGATTCCTAACTATATTGTCAAAAACAAATGATGGATGCATGCTTTGTCTTAACAAGTATGTACATTTTTTAACATCCTTAGTATATAACTTAGTCTGTATTCCACCTCTAACATCTTTTATAACATCTAAAAAATCTATCTGTTTACAGTTAATATGCTTTTTAAAAGTTAAAGAACTAGTTGTAGTCTGTAAGTAGGTAATAAAATCATTTAGGTCCATCACAGAACCTTCCCACAACAAAAAAAAAGATCATCCATAAAATGCTTATAAAAGACTACATTGTTTAAATATTTATTATGAATACTAGACAAAATGTATTTATTCTCCCAAAAATTCATTACTAAATTTCCATATGTGTTGGCCACGGGACTACCCATGGCCACTGCTTTAGCATGTTGAAAATACTGTTCTTGGAAGAGAAAAACATTATTAGATAGTACAATCTCTACTAAAGTACAAACCAAATTTGTATTAAAATCTGTTAAACTTGGTTGAAATACAATTTACTCTCTGACCATATTAATACCTTCTTCATTTGGTATTGATGTAAAGAGAGAGAGTCAACATCTAAAGTAACAAAACAACAATTATTAGAAGCTGTCCAAGTGGGCAGATGATCTAAAAAGTCCCTTATATCCTTTACAATTGTAGTAGATGTATTTAGAATAACCTTCAGCTCTTTCTCTAAAAACTTAGATATTGGCTCATTAACCCGACCCCTAGCAGAGACTATAGGCCAAAGGGGTGGGTTACTGAGTGATTTATGAATTTTGGGAATGCCATATATGAAAGGAACAGTTACATAGTTATTAATCAAGAAATTAAAAATATTTTTAGACAGCATACCACTATGTAACATACTTTTTAAGACAGAATTAACATTAGTAGCAATTTGTATCACAGTATTCCTGATAATTTTCATGTAACCATCAGTGGATAACATATTAAACATAGTATTAATATAATACAAATCATTTAATACAACTACTCCTCCTCCCTTATCTGCTGGTTTTATAATAATATTTTCATTAGATATCAGGGAAGGTATAGCTTGATATTCATTCTTATTTAAATTAGAAATTGACCACTCTGTTTATGTAAATATAATTTGTAAATCTCATTTTCCACCAATTTTTCAAATGCAGTCACAAAATTGTTACTAATCGGAACATAAGTACTACTCCTTTGATACATCTCATTGTCAATGCATTCAGAATTAGAAAACATAATTTTCAAATTTGACTTCCTTATAAACAACTTTAACTCAAGCAAAATCTGTGATATATCAAGCGTTGTATATTCACAATTACATAGTCAAATATTGCTAGAAATTGTACCAAAGGATTTCCGTTCAGGTTACATATATTGCTTGGGTTACCTCTATCTTATTTACAGCACAAATGCTAATACATTGTTTATTTTTCCCTTATTATGTAAGTTTGTATTCAGCTATCAGATTGTTTAGATTACATTAGTCAGTCTAGTAACACCCTGTTTTATTTTAGTGCACTATTCAGATTACTTTAATTGTAGTTACCAATGTAAATATTGATGGAAGAAGGACAGAATTGACCTAGCTAGTATGTCCTTCAAACACATTTGATATTCTAGCTCCCCTCCATCTCCCCTTTCCCTGTTTCTTCTCCATTTCCCTTCCCCTTCTGAATTCCTCAGAGGATTCCCTCACATAGTTTACTCCATTTGTCCATAACCCTCTTTCACAGATCCAGGAAATGTCTATTTGTCAATCTATATCTCTCTATTTAACTATCTGCCTATCTGCCTTAATTTCTTGGAGATGAGCTGACATGAGTCTTTACAGTGTAGTGCTACACAAGGCATTCCATGCCCTTTTACTGTATCTTCTATTCCAAAGTTTAGCCTCACTGAACTCAGAATCATCAGTATCTCCTATTAGGTTGGTGAGTAGGAGGACATTGAGGGAGTCTGGAAGGTAGCCAGGAGAGATGGCCTGCAAGATACCACATCATGAGTGAGGTAGCTCACCTGGCCATCCTAATTCCTGCTTACCCACTATGCATGTATGCCCTACATCATCCAGAGTGGGTGTGCAATGGTCTCTAGTGCAGGACATACAATGGTTTCTTGTGCAGGACATACTACTTCTCTGTTACTATAGACACCAAGTTATATAAGAAGGAATGTTGGAAAAACAGTTTGCTGCCTTATGGCAGCATGCATCCTCGACACATTTGTCCCAATATCATCAAGCATCAGTTCATAAGAGCCTCCAGGCTCTGTGCTAAGGAATTTGACTGTGTAAATACAATTAAATCTGTTAGTGATTTGTTTTTGGCCCAAGGTTATAACAGGGAGGCAGTGGACAATGCTGGAAAGGAAGTATTAAATAAAAGACATACGGATTTCATGCCATATTACTCAAACAAGACTGTGAGATCCTCGGGTAATAGTTTTATAGCCATTGACAACAAATGTAACGTAAGGTTTATTACTAAATATACTAATGATGTAGACTTTATACACAGTATTGTATGTAAGAATTGGCAGTTTTTGACCAATGACCACAAAACAGCAGAAGTGGTAGCTCATACACCCACATTTAGTTTTAGGAATAGTAACAGCCTTAAAAATTTATTCTGTAATCAAGACTGAAGACAGCCTCCTTGTTCTAAGAAAGTAGGTGCATATCTATGCAGGACCTGCAGAGCATGCTCTGTTATTGCTAAAGAACAGATTTTTCAGCATCTACATTTTAACTTTACTTTTAAAGCTAAGTGTTATGCAGATTGCTCTACTGCACAAGTTGTTTATTTGGCTACTTGCAGTTCACGCTCATATTTTTATGTAGGAAAAATAATTGGAAAATTTAAAGAGAGAATTTTTTAAGGCATTTATATGACATCAATAAGAATGATATGAAAAAATGCATTGGGTAAGCATCTTGCTGAAAACAAAGGAGATGAGCTTTTCTTTAAGGTTCTGCAAAATCTACAACCAAATATAAGGGGAGGGGATCTTAACAATCAGCTGGAGAAAGCAGAGTTGCAATGGATGCTTAGGTTGCAGGCTGACAAGTACCCTGGAATAAATGCTAGTGTTTATTTAAGGCCGGCTCTGAAGGGGCGCAAATTAAACTAATTTAAATGAATAATAGTTTTATTGAATTCTACAAATGCCTACACTTGATTGGTGCTTGTTAATTGTATAGGGTATAAGAATTGGAGATGCACTCAGTGTTTATGGATCTGAAGAAGCATTAAATATTTGAAAGCGCTTATCCTTAGTTTTTACTCGTGTGTTTTTAATAAATTCATGCTCATAGTTGTGGTAGCCCTGTTGGGTTTTTCTTCATTTGGTTTGCTTTTTTCCCACTTGGGCTTTTGTGTGCTAGCCTCCCCTTTGTTACATTGTACACCTCTGTTAATGGTAACCTATGTAGCCCTACCTATCACTTAGACAGGAGCTCTGAAATTAATCTCCACCAAGGATTCTAATGTCGAGAAGTATCTCATGGATTTCCATCACTCTCCAGAGGGGTGGTGACCAGAACATGTGTCATCATTCTCTCATCCACAACTCTACTTCAGGTAGCCAAGACACTAAAACAATGTAGCTTACCTGGGTCACAATCAGGGCTTTTTTGCTTTGTGGCAGATACAGTAAATAGCTGGTCCCTGTCACCTAATGTTTCTGCCCTTTCCTTTTACAGCCGACCAGAAGATATTGACTTGCTTATATGTGCAACTCATCATTTATTGACTACTTTACCTTTTTTTTAAGTCTTGACTAAAAAAGTTCTGCAGACCAGTTAATCCACCCAATTATTAAACACATTAGGTAGATGCATAGTTAGACACATATAAATCTACATTAACAGAGAAACAAATAGACAAATCGATAGCTAGATATTAAGTTGGATAAACTTATTCTTAAACATTTCTCAAAGTTCTGTATTTTACAAGTATCATGCAAGTCAGTCATTTATATTATTATGAGCAGAACTTATGAAGCAAAAGCAGTTCTGCAAGCCTTGCCTCAAAAGAATCATAGCATGTTGAATGATGGGCATTAATTTTTCAATGAAAGTAGGTATTTGCAGAGGGATATTTTTGCTTGCATAAAGGAAGTAAACATTTATTAATTACTTTAAAAATTAAGACAGACATCATTAACGGGTTTGACTGAAGCTCAGTAAAATATTTTATGAAGCTTATGGAAGTTGCATTGCACAGCTGAACCCAATGAACAGTTTACAAATGGATGAAGCGACATTAGCTACCTGTATAATGCTTACATTTTGCAATTACAGAGTACAGGAAGTCACATTCTCAAAAGGTGGAGAGGAGAGGCAAGGTGGATGGAGAGGAGTGGAGAGGAAAGGCAAGGTGAGGGGCATAATGTGTTTTAAAGCTGGACTGATGAAGACCAGGAATAAATTTACAATGACACCTGGTCAGTAAAGATAGTTATTTAGTGTAAACTATATGTATTCACTTGTTTCACTGCATTCAGTAACTAGGCTGGTAAACTAGAAAACAAAATGCTCATTTTCAGGTATGGCCTGTAAGAATGTAAAGACAAGCTGGTGACCATACCTCTCAACCACTTAGTACAAGAAATCTGGACAAAGCCTGACAAAATGGGAGTACAAAGGCCCAAAAATAGGGAGAGATTTTAAATGCTGCTCTTATCAACATAGGAAGTTGCTAGAGTAACAGGGTTTGTGTTAACATACATTTTCCTGAAGGTTTTGAAGTCTGAAACTGAAATGTATGTCATTATTTCGTGACTTCAATCCTCAAATCATCCCACTGATTTGCCAGAAAATCACAAATGTTATGACGAATAGACCAAAACATGATTCAAAAATCTAGATATTCTGCAAAAATCTGTACAGTTGAAAGGTATGCCGGTGACATGTTGTATACAAGTGAAAAAATTAATGGAATATGTAAAAAAGATAAAGCCATCTAAGTTGGAAAACCAAATTCAAGGCACACGTGGCCTTGGTCTGGACAAAATATTTCTAAGATTCTAAGATACATAATCTATTTTTCAAGCAGACGTTTAACAATGACAATGCCTTTATCTTTATCTGTTCAGTTTGACAGACTAGATCGAATAATCAAATACTTGTGTTGTTACTTCTCTGTTAATATTTACCAAGTGTAATTCTTAGTGGTAGAAAGAATGATTAAGTACATAGTTGGGGCGGTTTGAGAAAACTTATTAAAAAATTCTTAGCTCCATAGATAACAGTGATCTCCTGCCAAAATCCAGTAAGTCTGAATTCTTGCTCATTTCATATCTAATTTGTTGCAACATACAAGGATACCCATGCAATAATCTCATTGTTCACACACAAGCCATAACAGTAACAAACCAAGTCTTTGTTCTTTAAGGAAATAGATTTAATATTCCTGGTCATATCTACCAAAAGTATCTTATCTGCTGAAAGATCGTTGTTTAATTGCTACTTCTTCATTTTGATTGCTAAGACCACAAGTATGTGATTCCTGAACTAACAAACTAATTTACAAATACTATAGCAAGTCAGATAGTTTTGCAAAAACAGATGTTGCCTTTGAAAACTTAAAACTTACAAACATGACTGAATTTTATTAAATGCCAAAGGTCTTATATTTGTACTGCTACATCGTTTGACATATTTGTTTCATTACAAAACTCATAATTACCTTCCTGTTCCAATGAGGACAAGTGATACAGATGTGATACAGAAAATATTTTTTTTGCTAATTGCTAATTCTAACACAGTTCATAAATGCTTGCAATAAACAAGGACAACAGTTCCAGTGAAATAAAATTAGATAAGCTTTTAAAGGTGCCTACTAACAGCTAAATGTATTTTTGTAAATTATTTTTATTATTTTATACATACAATGACATAATATTCATATATATATATATATATAGGTTTACTATCAAATTGTCGATCCCGTTTTGTGCGACGCGCATTGCCCGAACGCGGAACTGCGAACGTCACTACACCGACGCCCAGATGTGCGAACGGCAAAATCTCGCCCCCATCCGACCCATGGTAGCATGGGTGTGGAGGTGTTGCGCGGCCGGTAATGTCGATCGTCGGAGTTTCGCGGTTTCGGTTCGCTATCGAAACGGTTTCGGTGTTTCGGTTCGCGCAAACGCGTCGATGGGGTCGCCGTTCGCACGGAGTGCATTCGAACATTTAATAGTAAACCATATATATATATATATATATATATATATATATATATACACACACACACACACGCACGCACGCACGCACGCACACACACACACACACACACACACACACACACACACACACACACACACACACACACACACGCACACACGCACACACATACACACACACACACACACACACACACACACACTATTACCTCTAATCAGAAGAAAGCATAAGTTTCAAATCTAGGTTTAAAAAAAAAATAATTATAAGAGATCAGAAAAAAGAATAACAGAAATCTTTAAACAAATCTTACAGAACAGAAGAGAAACAGCACCATTTGCTAGCATGGTATACCTTTCTTTACTAATAGGGCTAGACTTAGCCCAGTTGGACCTATTTAGCCCAATACAGCCCCACTCAGACCCCTATCAGTTGATCGAGTTTTCAGAAACTCGAAATTCATATCATCAAGACAATATGATCGAATTTGTGAAAATCCAAAGCTTTTGAATGGAGATTATGGTACAGTGAGGCTTGGGAAATTTATTGTTTTCCTCAATGTAGTGCAGTCTTGGAGTTGGTATATATAATTAGCAGGGGGTATAGGGGTGCATGCATGTGGTGTGTTTTTTTTTTTTTTTTAATGTTTGAGTTTTCAGAAATTTGATCATATCATCTCACCAGTAAGAATTTTTAATTTCCGAAAACTTGATCAGCTGACATAGATCCCCCACTCATACAGGGGACCTCACAGTGGGCTGTGGCATAAACGTTATGTCCTATGTGGTCCACAAGATTTGTCTAAGAGTAAGTACAGCAAACTGCAACATATTTCTCTCCCAGTGTAATCTTGATTCTGCAGTTGGTATGTATCTCATCGGTGCAACAGACTGCATTTCTTGTCATTCACTGCACTTGTGGCTAGTACGGTATTATTAATACTGTGGTTTTGTGACACTTTTATGACTCACAGTGTTAGCTGCTCATTCTCCTTTTCTAGTTAGTTGCTGTCACTGTGTACTCAACAGTGGTTTTCAACCCAAAACTGAGGTCAGATTAATCATTTGGTTTTGTGCATCACTCTGTTTACTGTTGCAGAAGAGAGTAATACCATGTCTAATGTGAAGACTGAGAGTGTTACTGTGTTTTATTTTGCTTCTTTTGATGATGTGTGATATAAGACTGATTTTTAGTAATATAATTACTAAAAGTAACAGGGGAATAGTCAGCCTCAGGCAGTATAGGAAAAAAGAAAAGACCAGTAAGCACAAATAAAAAAGAACAGATACTGAACTGTGAAGTATATTTCAATCATCAAGACAAGACTTATTCCAGAATGTAACCAATTCAACAGTATGGAAGAGAAACATTTGCTGCAGGTGCAGATAGAAGCAAAATAATCCAAGAAAAGGTAGACACAGATTGTGTATACTGATTACAAGGAGGCAGATGTGGCTAGAAAAATGATTCCACTTGTTAAAAACAGGAACGTAGTAACAGTAACAGTCTGACTCATACTACAAGGATGCCATAGTTTCAGCATCATATACAAAATGAGGGGTAAAGCAGAAAAATAGAAACTTAAAGGTAGAAAATGGTTGGACTAGATTGGGGAGCAGTTTAGGTGGGAGGAAGTGTACTGGAAAAAGCTAAAAAAATTGAAAGAGTTTGGTGTGTACTGTCTACATCCACATGGGCTTCCTTAAGGCAATCTGATATCTTCTCACCTGATGAAGCGTGATGCTTATAGGCTGCTATAAAGTTTCTCTGGGTGTAATCTTTATTGTTGCCCTTGTGGCCTGAATTATGGCTGGAAGTGATCTGCAGTTGTTAGCTCTTTTACCTGCTTTAACAAATAATTAAGTAAATAAAAATAAACTTTTTAGAAACAGTTATACATGTTAGAAGTGTGAAGGCATGAGAGCAATGCTGTTTCTAATTAGAGGCCTTAATTTATTATTATTATTAATTATTCTGCAGAAGTTCAAAATTTTTGACTGCAATAATGTATGACAATTTACTAAGCAAGGGACTTCAGCAGTTCACAGCAGTTGCAGGAGATGATTGTAAACCCTTGAAGTGAAAAAGGGATACTATGATAAGAGAATGTATAACTGAGTTCAAAACATTTCCATATTATTTTTGCCCTCATTTCTTTACATCCTTCAAGCCCACTCACACTCACTAAAGAATCCTTGCACATTGGGCATGGAGGTGAGAATTGGGGACTGAGGAGTCAGAAGATTTTACTGGGTCTCATGTTTCAACTGAGATTACTTCAGAGTAGCCATCTTAATGTTATGCAGATATATATATATATATATATATATATATATATATATATATATATATATATATATATAAAATAACAATATTATTTTAGCTTTACTGCACAATAATAACATGCATTCATGATACCTAATTTGAAATAATCTTAAGTCCAGGAGGCTAAAGTGTAGAAGGGGTTTGGGGTAGTATGGTAGGTGTTATAGTCAGCTGGGGGGCCCCACCAAAATGGTATAAATTGGGCCCCACAATTGCTAAGGCCAGCCCTGTCTACTAATATACTCGTTCAATTCAAGCAGTGTTAGATTGGGTTACCCGTGAAGGATGAAAACAATCTGAAAACAACTAAATTATCAAGTATCATATTAAAACAGTTACATCACAAGCTCAATCATATCATACCTATCAGACTGGAATGTAGAGAAAGTCTCAAACAAACTACAAACCACAAAAAGGCAATGGCGAAAAAACGGTGAACTGCGGAAACCACAGTTAGCACCAGGCCATAATTACAAAAGAAAACAAACATACTACTTTATTTAATATAAAACAATAAAGCAAAAAGGAACATAAGTGCTTTCGTCTCTTAGTTTAATAAACTTCATCAGATGCATTTAAAATTTCATATACTGCACTTATATACATCACTTCCTAAATCAAGCATAAATAATTCATAAATACCCCCCCCCCCCGTGCAAACCAATCAACATAAGATGCCAAACCATCCCCTTAGATAAACAGTTCATTCATAGAACATATAATACAGGAAAATATATATGAACAAAATATATAACAATAAAGGAGGAAAATATACTTGCAATACTAGTAAGGTAGTGTATTGCGACTGATGTTTCTGTTGTTCTTGTTTTTATATATGTAACATGGATAGAAAATTTAAAAAAAGTATTTACAAACATTAAAGGGACATAAAGCAGAGAAATGTTATGAATGCATTGGCCAGACGTTATTGAACAACCCAAACATTTTTTTTGTTTTACTGCAATTGAGTCCATTTTTATCAATGAAAGGGGAAGGGCATGGACATTATTGTTGGAATGATGCAAGCTTGTATGGCAATTGCACTTGAATGCAACATGCTGGCCTGGGTTAAATGATCAATTGTCAGTTTCTAGTATTTTAAAATTAGACGCTCGTGAAAGGTAATGTTAATATTTAACAAAACATATATATTTATATATACATTTTTTAATGTGATGTATTATTTTTTATATATTTTGTTCATATATATTTTCATGTATTAAATGTTTTATGAGTGAACTGTTGATCTAAGGGGGATGGGTTAGATATCCTATGTTGAATGGTCTGCTCGAGGGTGTGTTCATGAATTATTTATGCTTGATTTAGGAAGTGATGTATCTAAGCATAGTGTATGAAATTTAAATGCATCTGTTGAAGTTTCTTAAACTAAGAGACAAAAGCACTTATGTTCTTTATTGTTTTATTGTGTTATATTAAATAAAGTAGTATGTCCGTTTTCTTTTGTAATTGTGGTCTGGTGCTGTTAACTGAGGTTTCAGCAGTTCACTGTTTTTTTTGTCATTGCCTTTTTGTGGTACCAGACCGGAATGTAATTGGTGTCCATGGTGGCCTATAGCTATAATATATGGACAATGTGGAGGCTATGCATGGATATGTTTATACCCTCTGAGGTTTAGTCATGAGGGTGAAAATTATGTCACACTTGCTTAATTTGTGTTTAATTTCTACCTATATGCATCTACAGGTGACGCAGATGTTTGGAATGCATAACTTTTAAACATACAGTTAACTACATACAAGATCTGCCTAACATGGTTCAAATAAAATACAAATTCCAATGAGTTAAAGCAGGAGTGTCCAACCCGCGGCCCGCGGGCCGCATGCGGCCCTCAGAGCTCTTCCATGCGGCCCGCGACCCTTAAATTTAAATTTAAATTTAATTTCACTTTTTTTCCGTGTGTTTACACGTCCGCGTAGTTTTGCTCTTCTGCGCATGCGCCAACTTTCTTTTTTTTACGTTTTTTCCATACCAGCGTCTTTCCGCTGGTATGCGCATGCGCGAAAACACCGTTCGGGCAATTTTTATAAAGAAAAGCTGCAGGAAGGAGCGAGATTGTAGTGTAGCCGTAGAGAGAGGATTTATTTAGTTTATTTCGTTGTGTACACACCGACTACACTACAACAAAGGTAAGTTTTATAATCCAAAGTGTTTTGTTTTGAAGTTAGTGTTTAGAATTATAGACAATATATTATATGCATTATTCCATTTAATAAAGCAGTGTGGGTCTGAATTAACTTCCCTGTGTTATGACAGCAATAAGAATAATACACTCCTCATGAGACATTTGTAACTGCTGAAATTGTAACAAGTCTGCCATTTTATAATATAAAATGAGAAAATGTGTTCCAGCTGCATTTCTAAAGCTAGGGTGAGATTAGACAGGAGTGCTTGGTACTGCTACTCAGAATAGAGTTTTGTGTACTAGTCTTGGTGTTTTAACAGTAGCAGTGGCAGCTGAAGTGACCCTGCAGTGCTGTGTCAGCATTATCTATTAATTTAATGTTTTCTGATGAGACTTTCATAGCAACTGCCCTTACTTGCCACAATCAGTGCTCCCTATATGGCAGTTTGAATGCTTGAAGCAGGCAGAAAATCAATGCTTTTAAGAAAGTGCTCACCTCCTTTTGCAGAACAATCAACAAGGTAAAAATTTAAAGTTGAAGAACAACTGATTGGCAGTAGTAATTCATCTGCTGAATGTTCTGTGATGCACAAAATAGATATTGTGAATGAATTGTGTACATACAGAAGTATGCATGTATATGCACTGCTGTACTTTGTATGAATCTCTGTACACCCAGTCAACTGAATATCACTGTCACTGTTTTCCAGTAATATTGTCAAATATATCAGAAACAAACGCTCTTTCATTTGAATATTGCACGTTATGTACGCACTTTTCTCAGTTACTTTGTGCAATCTGAGAAAATTGATGGCTCTGAGAGTGTAGTAATTGTCCCTAAGCCACTGATAGCCAGATAAAACAGAAAACAAAAAATACATATTTTTTTTCCTCTGCAGGTGCTCCCCTTTGTCCCTAACTATTTGCACAATTTCAGAAAAAAATGGTATGTATCAAAGGATGTGGTGAGTTGTTCTACAGAGCAACTGAGTACAGGAAAAAGCTTTTGTCCTTCCCCTTTATTTCTTTGCTAGCTTATTTCAGGAAATGCATATTCACTGATTGACATTCTTCATATTTTAATTTACATCTTCTTCATTAAGATTCTAGCATTTTGTCAGCATCTTGTGACGTACACAGTTCTGAACTCTCAGCAAGCTGTTTGCGAAAGAACCCAAACCAATCACAGCCGTAAATAAGTAATATATCAGAAATTGAACAACTATATTTACCCTTCAACTACAGGCTTCCTAAAATTGTCATGGAATTCACTGTTCAGTAAATTATTTTATTTGCTGTAACAAAGTGTGATTGCAGATAAAAGGTCTATCATTCATAGCATAATGTTAATAAGGAACTTAGAAATGTCTTCCTCAGTTTGCATTTACCTTTATATAGCTTTGATGCAAAAAGTCATTAATAGGCATTTGAAATACACTTCCTGTTGTTCATTAGATTTTTAAAAGTTTGTACATACTTCATGCATTTTTTCATACTAAAAAGGTGCTAACAATTGTGCATATTATGCTATGTTATTTAAGAAGAGGAAGTGTTAAGAGCAAGTGTTCCTATCACCTTGTGATTAAGCACATTCAGGTGTACCCTCAGGCTAATATGATATCACTTACTGTCTTGATGTTGAAAGCCAGCTAGTTCCTATTGCTAATTATTTTTAAAGAAAGCTTGCACTGCGCTAACTGCATTATAGATAGAATAGTTGCACATGCATGATGCATAATGTTGTTATACATTTTATAAATAACTAAAGGTAAATCAGTGTGTGCATTGATTAGGCGATTATGGTTATAGGGTACCATATGTGTGGAGTATAGCTATGTTAAGTAGGTATTATTATATGTTGTACAAAATACCTCATTTGACATCTGTAGTAGCATAGACAATAAAACTCTTCTGTTTCTCCCTCCAAGACCATTGGCTCTCCAAGTCATATATATTTGTTTTTGTTTCTTTAGTCCTCCCCCTAACCTGTGATATGGGGTGATTTGTAGGCACAGATTCTTGATTTCAGGTAATACACATTGTTGTCTTCTTATGTTTCCCTAATTTATAAGTTAATTCTGTTTACAAAGCCTTTTTGTAAACTTTTTGTAAGAAATTCTTGTGCAAAAGTCAGATTTATAGCAATCTTGAATCAAATACTAAGTCTTAAATAATGGACAATGGCTTTTGTATATGTGTTTGTGGTGAAATTGCTCAAGCATCGGTAGCACACAGAAAAAAAATGAATAGCTTAATGCCAAATGTTGTTTTCCATAGGAAATAATTTCTGGCGTGGTTTCTAAGTGTGCGCCAGCAATGATTCCCTTGCTTGGGGAGATTTCTCCCTTCTGTGAGTTGATGCAGCCATGGAATCAGTATATATTTGTTTGTGTCTTTCGGCTTTTCCTGGTTAGGGGTCGCCACAGCGGAACTCCAGTCTGCTAAAGATTGGTAGTTGATTTTTACGTGCCGAGTTACCAGCCCTGACGCACAACCTTCAACGAAGGTACGCCCATTCACGCATGTCTCCACACTGAAGATGCTATAGCTGAGAATTGAACCAGACAGCAACACAACCGCAGCACCACCACCACGGTCTAATTAGGAGGTGTGAATATTAGTCATTAATAAATATAAGCATATTACACAAGTGAAACAGTCTCTGCCAAAGTGACCCCCTCCAGCATATTACTACCCCTCCTCCCATTCTGCCCTAACTGAGGTGGGTTCATAGGTTCATAACTAGGCTACAACATATGGCCATTAAGGACATGATGGAAGACATGGAAACCAGCAAAATCACAGGTATGATCTCATACAAATTGAAAGGTTTGTACTGTTTTTTAAATAATTAGAAAGAGATATTGAATTTTATGGCAAATATTATGCATTTATTAATTTATTTATATTTATTAATTTATTTATTGTTCAAATTAACCTACAATACAGCCACATTAGTCCGCATAAACCAGCCAGTGTTTGTTTTTTTTTTTTTTTTTTGCTCTTCAGTTAATGTGAGACTTTTTTTTTTTTTTTTTTTGGTCCTCAACTGCCGTTTGCCCCCAGACCATTTTTGTTAACTCAATGCGGCCCTTGCAACTGAAAAGGTTGGACACCCCTGAGTTAAAGTATAAGGTTTGGTAGTGTAGTGAGTATCCAAAAAATGTACAATTCACAATTCTTGCAGAATGTGTTGCCATGCAATTATACTAAAAATATGGAACATTATGCAAATCAAGGTCAAAGTCAAAGTAAACTTTATTGTCATTTAGAACTACACACATGAAGCCTAAACAAAATTTTGTGCGTCAGCTTAATTCTTGAGATTACAAAGGAAAATGAAACAACACATACAAGTAAAGGAATAAACATAACTGACAAATACAATACTACTCCTAATACATGTAAGAAAGAGCAGAGAAATTTACCAACACTCATATACAAAAAGAATACCCTCCCCTGAGTTAAATTAACTACCCTGTTTAAAGTAATACAAAACACACTACAGATTGAACAATGCCTAAGTTATATGCCTAATACTGCACTTGCGTGAGTTAAGTAATGCTGACTATGGATATAATAAATAAATATTGCACTTACTTGAAATATATGTAAGTATATATTGCACAAATAAATAAACATTGACTTATTATGTGTCTCGATCCCTGGGATTAGTGCCCGAGTTCAGAAGTCTAATCACTGTAAGGTAGAAACTGTTATTGAATCTTCTAGTCCTGCAGCAGATGCTGCGATTTCTCCTGCCCGATGACAGATGCTTAAACAGCCCATGCGCAGGATGCATGGTATTCTGTATTATTTTGGTGGCCTTGAATATGCTTCTTACATAGTAAAGATGTTGCATCGATGGAAGACTGGAATCTGTTACCTTCTCTGCAGCCCTCACCACTCTTTCTTTCTGTAACTGCGCAGCTTCCAAAGCACACTGTGAAGTTACAGGTAAGGATGCTCTCTACTGCACCTCTATAGAAGGTGGAGAGAATATGAGGAGGAAGCTTAGCTTTTTTCAGCCGTCTTAAAAAGTGGAGGCAGTGGTGCATTTTCTTGACCAGTTGGCTGGTGTTGCCTGACCACAGGAGATCCTCTATGTGTACACCCAAAATTTTCATACTCACCACACTCGCACCAGTGATCCTGAGTGCTGGGTGGTTTGTTCTCCTTTTCTTGAAGTCGATGATAATCTCTTTCCTCTTGTTTATATTCAGGTCAAGGTTATTCCCCTCACACCAACTTATCAGAGATGCCACCTCCTCTCTGTATGGCCCTTCATCATCCTCTGTGATAAGCCCCACAACTGTGATGTCATCAGCAAACTTTATAAGGTTGGACTTGTTCTTAGCAGTCGTGGGTCAGAACGGTGAACAACAGAACAAAATCAAAACAAGAGGAGGCCTCTTACTTCACTTGGATATATTCCAAGACTGATAAGCAGTACAGTATCAGATAAATAAGCCTCCAAACTCTTTTAATAATAGCCAAGATCCTAAATAATGCATGCCTCACACAAAGTCCCCATTTCCCAGCCTCCTCAAATTGCATGAGATCTCACTGCATTCATTATTACAGATGAATTACTTTGTATTGGCCTTTATAAGGGTTAATCTAATATGCTATTGCTTTTAAGTGGGTCTATATCACGTAGTCGAAATTCTGTAAGTTCGAACACCATATGTTCAAACCTATATGTTCGAACTTACAGAATTTCGAACACGTAAAAAAAAATAAAACAACAGAAAAGAAAATAAAGGATTATAAGCAGGGGGCAAGCCGCCATGCACCCCCCACATCCCCTGCTCTTTAAATATACCAACTCCGAGACCGGACTACAATTTTTTAAAGACCAGGTGGTGTGGGGGCACAGCCCCCCATGTGGGGGTGCAGGGTGGTGTGTGTCCCTGCTTACAACTGTCAGGAAGTTGTTCCTGTTTTTCATTTTTTTTTTAATTCGAAGTATGACAATTTTGAACATATGGTCTCGACCATATAACGTTTGAAGTTGTCATACTTCGACTACGTAATATAGACCCCTTTTAAGCATGGTTTACCCTATTGCAGTAACCTTTTTATTACTTTTTTATTTGTTACTAATTATGCAAACAAATACATTTTTAAGCTTTATGATGCCTGATATAAACATTGTCTTCCTTCTCCTTCCACTTTACTTAAATTTAAATACCATGCCATGTTAGCTGAAATTCAGTTGTTTCTATGAAAATTTTTTTGTTGTTGAATTATTCTATGATGTGACTTTATAAAGTCATGCTAGTCCTTACATCCATATCTAATACTCACTTAGCTCTTGGTTCCACATATCTAGATCCTGATTATAGCTTTTACAGAAAAAAGGCCTAAGGATTTGAAAAATGGATGCCATTGTATGTCTTTTCTCAAAAATGTTTAATTGTGCAATTGTAATACTGCAAAACACCCAACTTGATCTTTTGAGTCCTGGACTGAACTGTAGATACCTCTCAAAGGTCCTCAAACATTCTTCAGAATTCTCTCATGTATATACTGAATGAACTACCTATATAGAAGTTAATCTGCATGAGAGTGTCTGACGCTCTGAATGTCTCAATGTGGTAGATGTTTATATGACTACATGTGGACCTCAGAGTGTTCAGTTATGAGTGGCCTCAGGGTCACCTTTCCTACAGTATCCCTGCTGATCATCATTATTACCAGCAGCTGATCTGTCACCCTCTGTTTCCAGTGACTCTGATATCTACAGTAGTAACATTAGGCAGGGCAGGTAGACAGAAGCATTAAATTCTCCAACTCACTGTTTTATCTTGCTAGGAAAAAGACTGGCAGTCAGGATAAATGTGCAGAACTTAGTTTTTACAAGCCATTTAACAAGACTTCACTTTTGTCATTCTGGGAAAATAAGAAAGCTGTTTCTGGAAGTATACAATATGTTAATTCTAACATTTTATTTTAAAGTTTATGTCAAACATTAGAAAAACTCACCTAATTAACTCATTGATTACATGTCTTGCAACTGTATATTGATGTCTGAATTCTCTCTCTGGTGATGTGTCATTACTGAAAAGGGTCTATAGAGCAACTCAGTCACCCCATTAACAGATCCATCCTTCCATCTATTTGCAACTACATTTTCCCATTTTTGTATCCCATGGGACTCAAATACCACTTCAAAGTGAAAGTCATCTAAACAAATGTTCACACTGCCAGGTGTCTAGTCCTGCCATGGTTGTTCTTCCATACCACACACATGCATGAGCACTCAAATCTATGGCCAGTTTAGCATGTCCAATCCACCTACTGCATGTCTTTAAAATGTGAGAATTAAACCAGAGACCACAGGGAAAACTCCACACAAACACAGAGAAGACATGTAAACTCCACACAGATAGCACCCCAGCCAAGAATTGAACTGGAGAACCTCTTGCTGTGAGGTGACAATGCTACCTGGTGCTCCACTGTGCTGCCCATAACAGATGCCAGATAAATATATATATATTTTTTCTTTTTCATAATACTATAGGCCCATTGCAGATGAAATGAGTTAAGATGCCATTTTGTAGTAGTGCCAGTGATAGCCCCTGAGGTGTCCATGATGCACACACCTTCTACGTGGAGTAGATGTACAATAGCACATATTAGCTCATATATGAAGCACTGAAGAGTAGATGTTTTATTATGGAAATATGTGGCATGGCAGTGGTGGTGATGGGGATGATGATGACGTTCCACATAATAGTGTCATCATGTGGCTGCAGCCTTCCTTATTATACATAAGTGGCCATAGTAGAAATGTTCATATCTGTGTACTTAGATGATTGCATACGTAGTGTGTAACACAGCATACTGCATATCTGTATAATATGCCTAGATTTTGAAGATCAGACCCAGTAAACACATTTTTCAAATGAATCCAGTCCATGAGAATTCGTCTCTGGTATAAAAGTTTCAAGTGTTGCGCTTGCCATAGTTTTCAGTTTACAGAAATTAATTGTTTACTCATTTTCTTCATTGTTCCAGTTCTGCTTTCATTTCTACATTTGTTATATCATCTGACGCTTCTAAACTAACGTGCGTGCTTAGTAACTTTTAAAATACTTGAATTACTCAGCAAATATTGTGAATTTGGAAAATGACCAATGTGTTGAATGCACTATATTGCTTAGTAAAACATACATTTTTAAGCAAACATATTTTCCCATGGGAGCAACTTATCAGGAGAAAAGCAATACACAGATTTACTGCCAAGGTTATATTAACAAAATAAATTTAGTAAACCTAAAAATACCACACTGGGATTATAAAAGAATACTGTAATCTTGGATTGTTTAGAGAATATAATTATAGTAAGTGTATATTTGTCATGTTCAGGGTTTATTGCTGTGTTTTGTACAAAACAATGCATGGCTATAATTTTAACTCTAAGATTGTATGAGTTTTCACTTAGCCTGTTGTTCACAAAAAATCTATTGCCATTTGAACACCCCAAATAACATTGGAATTTGTCTGTAACCCCAAGGTACTGAGCACCATTTGCACTTATGAATCAGATGCAGCTCTACCATACACGTAGTTGATTAGCATTGATTTACTCTTGTATTAGACACATCCTTAACAACCAATAGTAGGGCACATAACAATTAAAGAAAAATAAAATATCTTGAGTAAAGTGCACAGATAAATTATCAGGTGTCCCATGGTTCCTTCTTACAGTTTATGGTTTGTCTGATGCTGAACACTTTATAATGTTACAATGTTATGATGTTACGACATTACAGTGCATATAAATTACAACTCTAAGCCTCACAACAAGGCTATCGAAGACCTTGTATTCTGGCTCTTTGGGTTTATACTTAAGGTCACTTATCATATCATCTAGGAAAGTTTTAAATTCCTTGGTTGAGTTTGCAATCCATAACTGAAGAACATGATTCCTTCAAATAGTAGCTACATAACCCTGAAATTATCATACCATTTGACAATATCAAGGATGTCTTGATGTAAGTAATTGCCATTGGTTTGCATACCTCAGCATCATATAAGGCCATATGTTTGTCTATAAAAGTTAATGTGAAGATTTGACTCGGGTCATCTCTAAATAACCTTTAGAGAATGGGCAACCTGTACATCAGCACTCTGAGTGGACAACAAATGTTCTCCATCAGGAAGTTAATATATAGGTAGTGCCTGCTGAATAACAAGTCCCCTGTGTCATGACACCATATTAAACTGCTGTGAAATTCATACATAAAAAAAGAAGAAAAACGCCTCCATTTTGTACATTCATAGTGAGAGTAAAATTAAAAAAGGTAAGTAAAGGGGAAGTGTGCATATGTGAGTGTGTGTATTTCTATATGCATGTAAGAGTGCACTTGCTTGCCTGCATAAGAGCATGAGGGAAACAGAATAAGCAAGCCATCTCTTGTAACACTGAACCTTTTAGTATGACACCCCCTTTTTTTTTTTTGCTGATGTGCAAATATTTCAGATTTAAACTATTAGTGGATGAACTCTTGAGCATGTAGGCTATAAATAGTGAACTGCTAGACACCTTATGTAGCCTACTTACCATACGAACAACATCCATAGTCTAAATCAAGTGCCTTGACCACAGATACTTTCACTATAACTTAGTATTGTTTGCATTGATTCCATCTCCAAGTATAATTCATGTTGATGAACAGACATGCACCTGAGTGTGTTTGTGTATGCGACTGTGCTATTTGTATGTATATGTAAGTAAGTCTTTCTATGTCTGCATATATTTCTGAATGTGTGGTTTACTGTGTGATTGCGAGTAGGTCTATGCATGTTTCTGAATGTAAGTGTATGTGTTTATGTAAATAATAAAAATATATCCTGCAACAACAACTATATATTCCACAGCAAGTTTGAAACATTACGTGGAGGAACTATTTTACATAAAATTATATATATATATATATATATATATATATATATATATATATATATATATGTGTGTGTGTGTGTGTGTGTGTGTGTGTGTGTAGTAATAAAAAATAGAAAACAATTTTACAGATAACCCATTCTCTAAGCACAATGACATCCTGCAGGGTGTGTGTCTTGTGTAAATACACCATTCAGTAGGTGTAGAGGACCTCCGCCTTCAGCATCAGGCCTCAAAACACCCCTGGGCATGTGTTATTTACATAATAACACACACCTGGTCAGGAATTATAGCTTGAATAACACATTGTATACAGTTGAAATGTTTCAGTCTTTCTGAGCAGCTTAAATATTATGCTCCAAGGATACATTTATTATAAAGATCTCTGGATCATCTCAGTTTTTCTATATCCATAGAGTGGTTGTTCCAAAAACTGCTGTTATCCACTCCTTGAGTCTCATCAAGATTTTGAACACGGGTTCCAAATTAGATGCCTTCATACTTGTTATAGTTGAAAATGTAGTTTACATTTTTAGAAAACATCTCCTAATAATGTCATTAATATTACCTGTAAATTTTGGTTTATTATCAACATTTGTAGCCAACTCTTCACATTATGTCATGCTGTTTAATATAGTAACTATACTAAATAGCAGCACAGAGGTAAGATTTATTCTTATCTCTAAAGTGCATGCCCGGTAAACAAATTTAAAATAAATAAATAAAGTGAGAACCATTACCACTGGATCAGAACAGACGTTAAGTACTTACCATTAACACTGGATCTTATTATCTCTAGTTTGTCTAGTTTGAATTGTAGGTGGTTCTCTGTCAGGTGGATCCAGTTCAGCAAATGAACACTTTACCAACAGTTCAAGCTCCTTTCCTGTTCCCATCATGCAACTGCTCTCTACATTTCCACAGACTGAGTTTGCCTAATAATCAGATGGGGACAACATAAATCTAGAAGGACGGTATGAAAAATATGGGCTTCAAACTGTCTACTAGATCTGTCTGGATAGAGCAATTGTGGCAATTTGAAATGGAGATGGAGGGTGGGTTGTTCATGGGGATGGACTAAGAATAATAAAGATCTAGTTTTATAATAAGTACATAATGTCTGTATCTTATATCATCCCCTCTGTCCAGATTCCTCAGCTTCCAGATTCCCTTGGTTGAATCATGACAGGGTGCCCTTAAGAATGGCTGCCCCAAAGGAGGTCCAGGACCTGAAGATGAAGTCTAGTTTATAATCTTAAGTGAAGGTGTGTAACATAGTTCAAGGTCCTGATGTGCAGATATCATCTGTTGAAGAACTCTTGAAGAAGGCTGTGAAAGCACCATGGATCAAATGGAATGTGCTTTCAGCTTCATCAGTAAACTTTTAATGTTAAGGTTATACAGTCTGTAAGCCATCTGGACAAGGTTGCTTTGTAGACGTGTTGCCCATCCTAGAAAGAGCATAAGAAATAAACAATCGATTGTCTTTCCAGATCACTGTAGTTTGATATAAATAAAAGTACTACAGTCTATGATCATTGAAGAAGGGTAGTAAGTACCCACCCCCTTGTTTGTTTAATAGGGAAAACAGACTGGAAGGTGTGTAGTTGGGTTAAGAAAAAAATCTGAGACAACTTTAAACATAAATTATGTCTTTTTTCTGAGTGACACCCCATTATTGAAAATCAGATACTGAGGTGAGTTGGACAGAACATATAACTCAAAAGTCCTTATAACAGAAGTGGCAGCTATCAAAAACAAGGTTTTCCAGGAAAAAAATTAAGGGAGTGTTAGAAAAATATGTATTAATGTATATGTTTAGTGCTTATTAGAAGCTAAAAGGGTTAACACATTTCATTCTATTTTATGTACAACTTAATTTTGTATAAGATTATAAGATGCTTTTCAAACTGCAGCATGCTTTCTGAAATTGCAAGATGCTCTCTGACCTAGTATTTGCTAGCACAGCAAAATTCATGTTTATGCCTTTTGGAAATGTACTGGAAAGCAGGTGATTATCTGCTAGGTCAGAAAAATGAATGAATAGTGAATGAATAGAACAACACTGTTTTCTATAATGTGATTGAATATGAACAATCAGCCCTGTTCGTGTTATGAGAACATGCACAGCTGCAGAAAAGAAGAGATACATCAGACAAAAGACTGCTTGAAGAAATTAACTGTGATCTGTACTTGCTTTGTGCTTGAATTAGCCATAGTACCTTGAATGGTAACATTGCATAGCAAAAGCTGTATCTGACCGGTGGTCGTCAAGGCCACCTTGTTTTTCTCAGGAAGTTTTTTTTTGTAAACTTGATATGCCAGCAGAAAATCATGGACAAACAGCTGCTGAGAAACACTATTGAAAGAACTTGTGATTTATTACGTCAGCTTAGTAGGCAATACCTTGTAAGAAATGTATAAAGACAATCTCACTTCCTGATTCTAGTTAGACAAACTCTGTATTAGCACGTTTTTGTCTCCTTGCTGCAAGATTAAAGTGCCTTAACCTGAACCTGCTGTGTGTTGATCATTTTGAAGTTATTTTTCCTTTGACAGATTGGTCCTTCGAGCCGGAACTCTCTCTCTTCACCTCAGGTCAGATGGGGCAGGTGGCATGAAACCGTACGGGGAAGAGACCACATCGGTTCTTCTCCTTTGAAAGACCTCCGACTGAATTGTCATTCAAGAGAGGCCAGCCACTCTTCTGATCTGCGACTGGAGGACGAGTCGGTATACGAGGCAAAGAGGTTCAATCACGGAGGCTCAGGTAAGGTGAAATCTACCTTTTTTCTGTTTTAGATCAGGGACTTGATTGAAAATATCTGTCAGGAGATTTGTATTGCACAAGTCAGGGACAGAAAGATTGCAGTCTTGTCATAGATCAGGGAAACAGAATAGGTAAGACAGTTATTCTAGATAAACTGTGAAATAGAAAATCATGGTACCACGTGAGAATAAGAAGGGTTACATAACATTTTTTAACAGCCAGAACAATATGGGTAATAAGTGCACAAAAAGTTCCCGAAACCCACCGCTAACCGAAGATGCAAAATATATGCAATCACAGAGTGCCGACAATATTAGATATTATACAAAATGGGTTAATAAATATGAATTTGATGGCAAATTAGAAAAATCCTTGCTTATTAAACTTGTCAAACAGCTTAAAGCTGACGCAAAAGGTCAGGTAAAAAAGCAACGCCAGTTGGGAGTTCCTCAGGCACACAGGTGGATTGAGGAAGCAAACTGTAGGGAACAAAAAAGTAATCATTCAAAAGCAATGTTTTTAGATAAAGAAGACAATAATTTACTAATGGCATCAGCCCCTACACCCCCTCCACTTCCTGCACCAGAATATGAAGCGAGTGGGCAAGCTGGTCCACCTCCTCTATACCCGGCTGTCACCGCGAAGCCAGGACCATATGTTAGAGATCCCATCAAGACCAGGTCTCGAACACGTAACTTAAGAGGGGACATTGAATTATATGAAATAAATAAAAATTCACGAGCTATGAGTGAAGAAGAGATATGTCCACTCATAGAAGTACCAAATCTGCAGGCAGGACAGGCAGGACAGGACCCAACTCTTCTAGTATGTAGACTGTGGACACCGGAAGACATCCGGAAAGCCACAGAGGGAATTCCCCATCCGAAAGTTAATTTTAGAAAATTCTTAGAAGACTTACAGGGCATGAGGTTAAGTTATCATTTGAACGGAGAAGAAGTAGAAAAAGTAGTCAGACAGATCGTAGGTCCAGATTGGCACATGATCAGTGGCAACTGGAATCCCCGTGACGCAGAACATAAGCCACTCCCACATAGCAACGCAGAACTGGATAACAGAGTGAAAGGTCTAACAGACCGCATCTCTGAGAAATGGAAGCCTAGGGCAGACTGGACTTGCATTAATCAATGCATCCAACAGGAAGGTGAAACTGTTGACAGATATTATGCTAGATTATTAGAGTGTTTTAATAACCATTGTGGAATGCAGGTACCTGAAGATCAAACACATGATTCCCAATATGAGCAGCAATTAAAGAATGCATTTTTGAAAGGCAGTATTTTGCCCATAAGCAGATTTATTACAAAGCACATGGTAGACCATCGTACAAGTAGATTACAGTCACTACTTGAATATGCTAGGCATGCCGAAAGGCATTTTAACAGTAAAAAGAAAAAGAAAGCCCAAGTATTTGCTGTAAAAGATGGAGCAGAAGTTTATGTAGTACAGTCTGGAAAAAAGGGCAAGAAAAATGCACAGGGAAACAAACAATCTGATAAACGATCAAAAGAGTTTGAAGAAAGAAAGAAAAGGGGTGAATGTTTTAAGTGCGGGAAAAAGGGACATTTAGCAAGGGATTGCAGGCAAAACACGAAGGTAACCATGGAAGATAAGGAGGGTGAGGACTGACTATATGATAGTCAAGAATCACTAGAAGGGAATAACCAAGAAAAGACAAATGCAAATGTGATAGAGGGAGTAGAGAATGTGATAGAAGAAATAGAGGAAGTACAAGAAATCACCAATGGTGAAGAAGGTGAAATTTTAGACTTGGCATTATTGAGCCTAGAGCTCTATTTAGCAGACAGAAAACTGGAAGTTACACTTCTGGTAGAAGGGAGGGAAGTTAAATTCCTGTGTGACTCAGGGGCTTCAAGGACCCTGATACATCCTTCCAAACTACCAGAAAATTCAGAACCACTTGATTACATATTAGTGAAAGTAGCTAATGGACAGCTGTATCGGGAGCCACTCTCCCACAACATAGCAATAACTGACCCTGTTTCAGGGATGACCCAGAAAAGCAAAATTGTCATTTCTGCAAAATGCCCAGTGAACCTTTTGGGCAGAGATCTGATGCAGATATTTGGCATAGCAGTAGTACCAACTATGCAGGGTATGGAAGCGCAGCGACAAATGGATACTTTTGTGGTGCGACCGGAGGGTGAAACATTTTATTGGTACAGCCAGGACTTAGTTACGACTGGTCCAGGGGCAGTAACCGAAGAACTGATGAACATAGCCATCAGTAAATCCCCCTCCCTTGACACTGATAAACAGCATTTGTTGCACTGTACTCTGTATTATTGTAGCACACCAGGACCTGATAAGGAATATGAGCAAGAACTGTTTAAAAACCATGCAAACTGATTAGTATTACGTAATCTGTACTGGGACACAGAAGGGAACAGTGTAGTCAGCTGTTCATTACCCCAGGAATTCTTTGCACTCTATAAATCTAATCGCTTACCACATGTTAGTTTAACAAAAGACAAGAATGTGAAATGGGCAGATCTTGGAGAAAAAGTCACAAAGTGGGAAAAACAAACAGAGTTAGAATTGTCAGAACAGGGAATACAAAAACAGAAGTTAAATTGAATAACACAGACACACCCAGCTGTTCACTTGCAGTCTAGCAAGGACAGCTCATTAGCACTCTTACTAGAAGAGGAAGAAAAAGCTTTACAGAGTATACCAGAAACTCTCTGGTCAACAGGGAAATCAGATGTAGGATTAATCCGTACAGCAGGACCAGTTACTATTACACCAAAATCAACATTTAGACCTCAAAAGGAACAGTATCCCTTAAGAAAGGATGCAGAAGTAGGAATCAAACCTATAATAGCAGCTTTACTTAAGGAAGGAGTACTGGTAGAATCTCCTGATTCACCATGTAACACACCCTTATTTCCTGTTAGGAAAGCAAACGGGGAATGGCGTATAGTCCAAGACTTACAAGCTGTAAATGATGCAGTAATACCTAGAGCACCTACGGTGTCAGATCCACACACCCTATTGAATGATTTGAAGGCTCAACAGAAGTATTTTTCTGTGGTAGATATTAGCAATGCATTTTTGTCGATACCAATACACCCTGACAGCCAACATTGGTTTGCATTCACATTTCAGGGGAAAATGTATACATCCAAGCGCCTACCACAGGGGTATTGTGAAAGCCCAACAATATTTGCACAAGAGATGGCAAGAAACTTGGCAGGATTTAGCCCACCAAGAGGCAGCCAAATTTTACTTTATGTAGATGACATCCTGCTGGCAGCCTCCACCCAGCAAGTATGTAGAGAAGATACCATAGCATTACTACAATTTTTAGCCACGCAAGGACATAAAGTAAACAAAAACAAATTGCAGCTTTGGAGAAAGCAGGTCAAATACCTGAGATATGTAATATCCAAAGAAGGCAGAACATTAGATGAGGATAGAAAAATAGCAATTTTGCAAGTGCCCAAACCGACTACCAAGAAGGAAATGATGTCCTTCCTGGGCACGACTAATTTCTGTCAGAGTTGGATTCCAAACTATGCCTTGGAGTCTGCTCCACTGACCAACTTGATATACAAGAAGCCTCTGGCAGCACAAGATTTATTACAATGGACACCAGAAGCAGAATCAGCTTTCTGCAAATTGAAACAACTGATAGCATCCTCATTAGTCTTAGGATTGCCGAACTATCATAAACGTTTTTTCCAAACTGTAGATTGTAAACAAGGTTACATGACATCAGTGTTAACACAGCAGCATGGGGATAAACAACGCCCCATAGCTTATTATTCATCACAGGTGGACCCAGTGGCGTGATCCATGCCCCACTGTGTACAAGCAGTAGTTGCAGCTGCAATGGCAGTACAGGCTTTGGCCTCAGTAGTGTTGTTCCACCCTCTCACATTGAGAGTGCCTCATGCAGTCGCAATTATTTTACTGAAAGAAAAGGTAGCATATCTTTCTCCTGCTAGACATCTTTTCTGTATGACTATACTCCTGAGCCAACCTCGTATGACAATTGAACGATGTACAACTTTAAACTCGTCTACCTTGTTCCTGATCCCTGCGAATGGCACACCACACAGCTGCCTGCAGTAAATTGAGCAAAAGACACTGCCTAGAAAAGATCTAACAGATGTTCCCTTGGATGATGCCGAGGTGACATATTACGTGGACGGCTCATGCAGAAGGGGTCCTACAGGACAGAATCTAGTAGGGTATGCAGTAGTTTCTGATACTGAGATTTTAGAAGCAAAGTCTTTACCACACAACTTATCTGCACAAGCAGCAGAATTGATTGCTTTGACAAGGGCATGTACCTTGGCAAAGTGTAAATGTGTGAACATTTTTACTGACAGCCAGTACGCTTTTTCTACTGTACATGTTTTTGCGCAGCAGTGGAAAAATAGAGGAATGATAACATCTACCGGTAAACCGATTAATCATGCGCAATTTATTTTAGATTTGTTAGAATCTATTGAGTTACCTCAGAAAGTAGCTATTTGTAAATGCGTAGCTCATACCAAGCAACAGGATAGGATTTCAAAAGGTAATGCGAGAGCTGATATAGCTGCAAAACAGGCAGCTTCAGCTTCAGAAGTATTTCTTTTGAGTGAGGAATTACAACCTTCTGAGATTTTAGATTTAGAAATGTTAAAAACAATGCAGACACTTACTACAAATGTAGAAAAAACAGAAATGGATAAAACGAGGAGCAATTCTTGAGAAAGGGCTGTACATCTCCAAAGAAAGAAAAACAATTTTGCCGTCTAACTTGTTTAGATATGCAGCTTTGTTGAGCCATGGGCAGTGCCATGTCGCAACAGGGGGAATGGTACAGTTAGTGAACCGTGTGTTCACTACATATTGATTTACAAACTACACAAAAAATTTTTGTGCAGCATGCCATGTTTGTAACAGGCATCATGCACAAGGGGCATTAAAGCCTAAGCAAGGGAGTTTCCCAACACCACCGTACCCGTTCCATACTATCTGTATGGATTTCATAGAACAAAACAAATGTGAAAATAAGAAATATTGTCTTGTCATTATAGATATGTTTTCCAAATGGGTGGAAGCTTTTCCGACCAAAAATCCAGATGCAGCTACCGTTGCAAAAGTCCTTGTTAAAGAAATATTCCTAGATTTGGCATACCGGAAAAGATCTACAGTGACAATGGCACACACTTTGTAAATCAAACCATACAACAGCTGAGCCGATATTTCGGAATTTCCTTAAAGAACCATTGTGCATACCACCCCCAATCTGCAGGATTAGTAGAGAGGCATAATGGGGTTTTGAAAAACAAACTTAGGAAATTGATTAGTGAGACACAGAAGAACTGGGTGCACTGCCTGCCTCTGACACTGTTGAGCATGAGAACTGTTCCAAATGCAAAGGGGTTAACTCCTTTTGAAATACTGTTTGGGAGGGCATATTATATACCTCAGTGGAAGCCTCTCATGCCTGCAGACCAGGAGGCTGACAGTTCACTTGCAGAATACATGAGACGTCTTCTAAATAATAAATAACTTCTGCAGTTGAATTCTGTTTCAGATAAATAACAAACTAAAGCATCAGAAGCAGCAGTAGTCCCAGGCACGTGGGTCTGGGGGAAAGTGATCAAGAAAAGGAACTGGACCACACCGAAGTGGGAAGGGCCGTACCAAGTGCTACTGTCAACACCCACTGCAGTCAAGATCGCACAGCGAGCATCCTGGATTCATCTGACACACTGTAAACTAGTTAAGAACTTTGAACTGGACAGAAAACTTGTTACTGTTACACAAGAACAAAATGACCAGATACGGAGCAAGTAGAAATGCTGCACAACCTCAGAAGTATTGCATGATCATTCTGTTGGCCATACTGATAACTTTAATCTTTTTATTGTGGCCTTTCCTTTTTCCAGCCACACGAGCTGAACTGAATAAACGTGAATCATTCATAGACTGGCATCCAAACTTTAACACTTACCAAGCAATTAAATATGTGTATGCTGAAACCTTTAATGTTTCGATTTGCTGGATCTGCACAGCTATACTGACAGCATACGGGGGATTATTAATGACTGCTGTCTCCCTAGGGGTCAATGAGACCTGGGAAAATTTGCTTTTTGATACTACAACTGTAAAATCACAAGACAAAATAGCATTGTACCTATCTGTTACACAAAAGGGAATTGCATGTTTTTACAAAAATGATACTGTTCAGGTAGGTTGGAGTAATTGTAATGTAACTGTTCCTTACAAATGTTATACCAAAGCTAACAATGCAGGTTATATTTGTGATACAAACTATGACTCATATCTTGAGTCGATTCATAAGACTATTGATGACATACAACTTAATCCTGTTCTTTTAAAACAGCTATCTATTATTGATAAGAAAATGTTTCATGCAGGGCAAGTGTATATTAATACTAAAGTAGAGAACTGTTATTTTGTTTGTGGGAAAAAGGCATACAAATGGTTACCTGAGAACTGGTCCGGCAGTTGTTTTTTGGGTTACCTGGTTCCGGCCATACGACACACTGCAGTTTTGTCTCAGGGAAGAATTTGAAATGTCAGAGAGGTCACCAAGAAAACCAGAAATCCTATCAGAAGGCCTGAAAATCCAGTGGGACGAATCAAAGCAGGCTGGAGAAACCATAATTCCATAAAAAACAAAGATAAACTGACACACATGGACTTGAATGACACTATCATATCATGGGCAGGTATAGTCCCTGCATATGGCACAGTGAAATTGATTTGGGAGCTGAGAAAACTGTCCAAACTTCTTGAAGTAATGAGTAATGCAACTTTATCTGCTCCTGAATTAATGACTGATGAACTGAATGCTATGAGAACTCTGGTGCTTCAAAACCGCATGGCTCTTGACTTCACCCTAGCGGCAAAATGTGGTAAGTGCGCTTTAATAAAAGAGGAGTGCTGTTCATATAGTCTTGACAACCAGCATGAGATAAACAATCATCTTGAGATGATTCAGCAAGTAACCAAAAACTGGAACTGGAAGTGAAGCAAAAGAACCTCTTCCAAAATTGGTTTTAAACGTTTTAATCCACAGTAAAACACAGTAAGCCACGCAAAAAAATACACAATGAACGCCTTCTCACTCAGCGTTTTCGTCACTACTGGACTTCATCAGATGCTGAAACAAAACAACAGTTCCTAGTTACCCTTTTATATATTATTTAAAATCAATCAACCAATCTATTACAAGCCTTCATTACATACTAATTAGTTACTCATTTATTATTCATAAAATAAATAATTCTAAAACACACAATTGTTTTATTAAATAATCCTAAAACCTTTAAAAAATCTTTTAACTTATTTAAATATTTAAATAAATATATTTATAAAATTGCTTTTTAAAAATGAATAGGAAAAATAGATAAATACATATATATATTCCTTCATTGTAAACCTATATATTCTATGCAACTGTGGTGCCACCTCCTGGTTACTTTTTATTACACCTTTTCCTTCATATTTTTCAGCTCTTATTTTCAAAGAGGCTGAATGGATATATGATCATTTAAGCCAGGTTTTCTGTTGGCTTCTAAGGCTATCTGCCACCACATTTCTCTATAAGATATGAGTTCTTCAAGGGACTCTCTTATTACCAATTATTTGGTCCAACAAAGAATTTAAATTTGACCATACACAAACCCTAGAATGTCTAAAAATGGCATTGGTTTCTTTTCTTTTTTAACATCGCACATATGTTAGTATATTCTTCTTTTAAGTGACCTTTCCGTCTTCCCTACATAGAAAAGCATGCCATACATATAGCTAAATATAAACCCCTTGATTCACAGTTGTAATATGCCTTACTTTTAACCATTTTTTCTCCTTCAGGAAAACTTTTCCTCTATCCAAAATGTTGTCATTGCATGCACCTGCCACATTTAAAGGTGCCTGTTTTATCCTATGTATGTCTTTTTCCCCTGTTATCTATGTTGTTTCCAACCATCCTTTTACTAATAGTATTTTGAATATAACTTTGGGCATTTGGTAGAAATACCTTCTAGATCCGTAAAATTCTTAAATCTCATTATAAAATAGTGTCACCTCCTTATTTAATGTATTGTATTCAATAACAAGTGACTGCTGAAAATTTTCTTTTTCCTTGTCTTCACTTTTTTTCCTTGTATGACCCTGTTATGGGTTTAAATCTTTCCTTCTACCTTTCCTCGGTTCTCAATTTTTGAACAAAATCATTTGGATAACCTTTCGAAACATTTTGTGTAACAAATCACATGTTAAAGAATTTGTCATCTTTACTGGTCATCCTCACCCTCTTACATTGCCCTTTTACTAAATTCTTTTTACAATATAGGGGTGGCACTATCAAAGTGTAGAAAGGAATTAACATAAGCAGGTTTCCTATAGACACTAGTTTGAAAGTTTTATTTTCCAAAGTTATTTCACGTAGGTATGAAATACTAGTCTTAGAATAATTATAAGTTTCAAACCTGAAGTTTCCTCCATATATTTAATAAATTCTTCTAGAATATCAATACCCCCTGTCCAAAATATTATAATGTCGTCGAGGAACCTCTTATATAGTGTCCAATACTTCTATACTGGGGTCTAAATACGAGAAGTATTGGACACTATATAAGAGGTTCCTCGACGACATTATAATATTTTGGACAGGGGGTATTGATATTCTAGAAGAATTTATTAAATATATGGAGGAAACTTCAGGTTTTTTGAAATTTACTTATAATTATTCTAAGACTAGTATTTCATACCTAGACGTGGAAATAACTTTGGAAAATAAAACTTTCCAAACTAGTGTCTATAGGAAACCTACTTATGTTAATTCCTTTCTACACTTTGATAGTGCCCACCCTCTATATTGTAAAAAGAATTTAGTAAAAGGGCAATTTGTAAGAGGGTCGAGGATGACCAGTAAAGATGACAAATTCTTTAACGAATGTGATTTGTTACACAAAATGTTTCTAAAGGGGTTATCCAAATGATTTTGTTCAAAAATTGAGAACAGAGGTTGAAAAAGGTAGAAGGAAAGATTTAAACCCATAACAGGGTCATACAAGGAAGTAAAAGTGATAGAAGACAAGGAAAAGAAAATTTTCAGCAGTCACTTGTTATTGAATACAATACATTAAATAAGGAGGTGAAAACACTATTTTATAGGAATGGGAGAGATTTAAGAATTTTACGGATCTAGAAGGTATTTCTACCCAAATGCCCAAAGTTATATTCAAAAATACTATTAGTATAAAAGGATGGTTGGAAAACAACATAGATAACAGGGGAAAAAGACATACAAGGTAGGATAAAACAGGCACCTTTAAATGTGGCAGGTGCATGCAATGTGACAACATTTTGGATAAAGGAAAAGTTTTCCTGGAAGGGAGAAAAGATGGTTAAAAAGTAAGGCATATTACAACTGTGAATCAAGGGGTTGGTATATTTAGCTATATGTATGGCATGCCCGCCTTTCTATGTAGGGAAGACGGAAAGGTCACTTAAAAGAAGAATATACAAACATATGTACGATGTTAAAAAGAAAAGAAACCAATGCCATTTTTAGACATTCTAGGTTTGTAGGGTCCAAATTTAAATTCTTTGTGTTGGACCAAATAATTGGTAATAAGAGAGGGGGTCCCTTGGAAGAACTCATATCTTATAGAGAAATGTGGTGGCAGATAGCCTTAGACGCCAACAGAAAACCTGGCTTAAATGATCATATATCCATTCAGCCTCTTTTGAAAATAAGAGCTGAAAAATATGAAGGAAAAGGTGTAATAAAAAAAGTAACCAGGAGGTGGCACCACAGTTGCATAGAATATATAGGTTTACAATGAAGGAATATATATATGTATTTCTTATCTAACTATTTTTTCCTATTCATTTTTTAAAAGCAATTTTATAAATATATTTATTTAAATATTTAAATAAGTTAAAAGGATTTTTTAAAAAAGGTTTTAGGATTATTTAATAAAACAATTGTGTGTTTTTTAGAATTATTTATTTTTATGAATAATAAATGAGTAACTAATTAGTATGTAATGAAGGCTTGTAATAGATTGGTTGATTGATTTTAAATAATATATAAAAGGGTAACTAGGAACTGTTGTTTTGTTTCAGCATCTGATGAAGTCCAGTAGTGACGAAAACGCTGAGTGAAAAGCATGCTCATTGTGTATTTTTTTGCGTGGCTTACTGTGCTTTACTGTGGATTAAAACGTTTAAAACCAATTTTGGAAGAGGTTCTTTTGCTTCACTTCCAGTTCCAGTTTTTGGTTGGTTGGTGATTTGTGGTGGTTGGCAGACACCGGTTTGGCGTATTTTTCATGATTCAGCAAGTGTCGACCATGACCAAACCAGGCCCAAACCCACTGATGGACTTTTTCCAGAATTTGTTTGGGGTGGGGTAGCATCCTAATGAACGTCTTGATTGCCATTTGTGTGGGATTACTCCTATTAGGAGTGTGTGTTTGTTGTGGTATTCCCTGCATGAAAAGATTGATCAAAGATTTTATAGTCATGTCAGTTTCTGAGACTTTATATCGAAGTACTGAAATTGAAGAACTGCTGAAAAATGAAACACTTTCATGAGTTTAAACTGAATAACTCTCTTACCTGCACATTCTGAACAGAAAGAGGTTAGGAGAAGAAGTAATTGTTTATGCTTTTGAAAATAGAATAAAAAGTATTAACAGGGGGGAAATGTTAGAAAAATATGTATTAATGTATATGTTTAGTGCTTATTAGAAGCTAAAAGGGTTAACACATTTCATTCTATTTTATGTACAGCTTAATTTTGTATGAGATTATAAGACGCTTTTCAAACTGCAGCATGCTTTCTGAAATTGCAAGATGCTCTCTGACCTAGTATTTGCTAGCACAGCAAAATTCATGTTTATGCCTTTTGGAAATGTACTGGGAAGCAGGTGATTATCTGCTAGGTCAGGAAAATGAATGAATAGTGAATGAATAGAACAATACTGTTTTCTATAATGTGATTGAATATGAACAATCAGCCCTGTTTGTGTTATGAGAACATGCACAGCTGCAGAAAAGAAGAGATACATCAGACAAAAGAATGCTTGAAGAAATTAACTGTGATCTGTACTTGCTTTGTGCTTGAATTAGCCATAGTACCTTGAATGGTAACATTGCATAGCAAAAGCTGTATCTGACCGGTGGTCGTCAAGGCCACCTTGTTTTTCTCAGGAAGTTTTTTTATAAACTTAATATGCCAGCAGAAAATCTTGGACAAACAGCTGCTGAGAAACAATATTGAAAGAACTTGTGATTTATTACGTCAGCTTAGTAGGCAATACCTTGTAAGAAATGTATAAAGACAATCTCACTTCCTGATTCTAGTTAGACAAACTCTGTATTAACACGTTTTTGTCTCCTTGCTGCAAGATTAAAGTGCCTTAACCTGAACCTGCCGTGTGTTGATCATTTTGAAGTTATTTTTCCTTTGACAGGGAGCAAAACTGTCTGAAATATATAATGCATTAATGTCTCCAGTACAATGTTTAAATCCCACAAGATCTTTACTTGGGGGGGCAGAGAAGGCGCTTTTAAGGAATGTTTTACAGACCTTCTGAGCTGCCAAGAAAGAAGAGGGAGATCTTGTGTGAAAGTTGGAGATGGTAGCTAACTGTACCTTAGCAGGAGAAGGGAATAAACTTGTATCCTAATGGCTTCCTATGAAGACCAAGTTTTGGAAGGCTCTAACAGAGATTGCTCTATGATGATTACTTAAAAAGCCAAAACCAAGCATCACTCGCAGGAAAAAAAAAATTAAAAACAATCAAAACTGCGTGCAGTGAGGGAGAATCCACCAAATGTTTAAAATATACTAGCCACACTCTTTATTAAAACAGAAACAAAAACAGTCAAGAGAAACTCTACCATCAAAAATAACCAGTTAAAAAAAAAAAAAAACGATTTAGAGCTTTCATCCCAAAATTCAGTACCAGAGACTTCATCAGAACTAATCATATCTGATGTCACTTCCTTAATATAGGAGTTACTGGAAGGATAAATCATCTGTTGAAAGCAATTTAAAGTCTGACTCTTTAATCCAGTACAACTATACAATTATAAAACTCAGCCATCTAAAAAAATAAAACTATTTAACTCATTCCCTCCAATGTAGCTCTAAAAGTTTGCACTGTAATTTCCAGCGGGTGCAGCCTAAGCTTTTTGATAGAATCAAATTATGTCCTCACATTTCAGACAGATGTTCATATCTATGGAACCATAGGTGTTACTAAAGAAGTGTAAACGTCAAACTCATCAACACAAAATATTTTTGTAGCAGCACTATCTTTAGGTTCTAGGTCTTGAACTGGATTTTATAACTCACAGTAAGCACAACAACCATTAAGTTTGTAATATTTTGTAAACACTTTCCAGTACCTGAGCAAACACTCATTACACTCATTCTGTTAGCAGCATTTTGTTTATCCAGCTGAGGACTTTCACATGAGGCTATGCAGTTCTGTCTGTGCTACTTGATTGTCAAGATATTTAGAAAAAATATGAAATGTATGGCAATATAAACAGATACATGAAAAACAATCAACATATTTTTGTCTGCATTAAACAGAGATCAAATATCAATACAGTTATGTTTTCCATTGTATAAGATTTAAGATGAAATCTTTTAATACTTTGTATGTAGCACAGTTTAAAATTATTAAATCAAATTTCAACAAGCAATATTTGATACCTACAGGTGTCAGTAGGATGTAACTGCAGAAACACCTAGAGGTGTCACCTGGCTGTAATGAGTTAAACAGTACATCTATTGAAAAAATGTATATACAATTCAATAAATAATGGCCACTTGTATTTATCCTTGTTACTATAATAAATTTTAAAAATACTAAAACATTGCTCAGTTATATCTAATATCAAACCCACAGGAAGTGGAAGAAGAAAAAAACTATAATTAGAGTTATTAATATCTACCTTGTTGTATCCTGTATTGTACAATCTTTTGTCAGACATGTAAAGAAAGTAAAAAATGAATAAATAATGTTTTAAAAATATCACCAAACTGCACAATTTATCATATTTGTACAAACTAATAAAAATGCCAATAACCTTAAATCCATTTCTCCATTGTAGTGTTGGACATATAAGTACTGTTACAAAATTGTTAAACATTGTCTAAAAATGTATATTTGATGTTATCTTCACTGAACAAATTGCTCGTATTTGAGCATAAACTGTTGCTAGGAAAGACATGGCACACATTTAAAACCATTACTTTGTCATATAAAAGGCCTAATAGCTGGCTTCTCACCATTAAATCTTGGCTGATCTTAGCTTTAAAAATGGTTTAATAGAAATGTGTTCATTTAGGCCTGGGAGGAACCCTGCATTCAGCTGCAGCTGCCACAGGAATTCCCTGTATTCAAGTATTGTCTCCCAGGCTCCCCTTCTCGGGTTGATTGGACTTTTTTCAAAATGTCAATTTAAATTTATCAAACGTAGTACTATTTAAGGAATGCTTATGTAGTACACTGTTCATATTTTGTCTGTGTATGTCATACAAGTGCTTGTATATAAAATATGCACTAAATAAACATTCCTTAGGTTGGGGATGAACACAGGGACCATCCCAGTCCTGTGGTGAGACCTAAGGGCAAGGCTTGGAACTGCTAATGAGCGGCTTCCAACCAGAAACACAGATGTCTTCTGGACACCTTTGTGATCTTTATGTGAAGATAAATGTCCTGAAGGTCTAATGAGTACATACAGTCATTCTCCTGTAGTTGAAGAAGAATAGCTTGCACCATGACTATCTGGAATTGTGTCTTTTTATATTCTGGTTTAGGTCACTTAGATCTAGAATGTGGCTTAGGTCCTTTGACACTATTGGACCTAAAAACAATCTGGAAGAGACTCCAGACCATCTCTGTCTAGTGAAAGGTTGGTGGTTGCTTCCTGGAGAAAGGACCTCTGAATCCCTGGTTCTGTGTTGGGGCATTGTCTGTTAAAGGGGCCTCCTCTGTCAAGGTTGCCCTGATTTGAAAAGAAGTCATAAGGAGGAAGTTTGGATGTCTTAAGCCAGAGTGTTTTTGATGCTTTTTGATTGCTGGAGAAGGATCATTGATGAGTCTAAACATGGACTCATAAAGCAGACAGCAACTTACTTTCTTATTCACTCATTAGAAGATTTTAATTCACCCTGGGATCAAATGACTACCCATCAAAGAGGGCATTGGTGAAGGATGCTTTGAAGTTGCTGCAAAATTGCAGAGATGGAGATAACCATGGTACCTGATGGTAATGCCAGTTCATGTCACTTTAACTGCTTTATCAGCTGCATTTTGCAGGGAGGTTGAATATGGTTAGCATAGTTGCAACCTAAGACTTGAGTAGGTTCTGAGTTTCAGATGTGGCAGGTTTTCAAGAACAGTCTAATGCTTGTTTTGCAAGATCTCTTTGGGAATGAGTCATATTGGTCAGATAGTTTAATGCTGTCAGGGCAAATGTGTCTGAAGTGTATACTGACTTCCCCACTGACTTTCCCATTCTTTGTTGGGACCACTGGAATGTAATCAGGCAGGTCCCTATTAGTGGCCACTGCCATGATAATGGAGTCCACTTGAGGGCATTTATTCCAGTGCTCTGTCTCCTTATGAGGGTTAAGAATCTTGTCTGATTTATGATGAATGCTTTCTGCCATTTTAGGTTTCTGCCATGCATTCTCCATCACCAGATCCATCATATGGTCAGCAGGAGGGATCAGCAAGGAGATAAAAGAGCAGACCTGAAGGCCTCAAACAGAACCACCTCATCCCATGAAGGGGGGATCAATGGGCCAGGAACCTCTCTGCTGCATAAACTTTCAAAATTTTACCAAATTTGGCATCAATTGGAGGGGACTGTTGAGACCCTTCCCCTTCATTGAGGTCAGTGTTGGGTTGAGTAACTCTACTGGAGAGTCAGTGCTCTTCTTCTTTCACATATGTGTTTGCTAATGATTCAGTGAGAGCTCATCTGAATCACTGAAAAACACAGGATGACTCTCATGCAGAGGTTATATTAAGGCCTTCAGGTCTGCCCTGATCATGATACAGGCTGTGAGAAGGAAAGGGTGCCCAGGGTTGCAGACAAAGTCACTAGAGTATCTCTGGCCTCCTGCATAGATTGACAGGCTATCATCCACTCAATTAACTCAAAGCCAATGTTCAGCACTAGTGACTTCTCAGGTGGCTTGGTACTGAGGAAGGAGATACTAAAACCAATAAGCCTGATGGCCACAACATCAAGATCAGACACCTCTAACATTGGAAGCCCCAAATAAGTCAGCACCCAACATGGTAGTGAAGACATGGCATCAAGGGATCAGTTTAAATATTCCATTGACTCTGGCACAGTTGGAGTTGGGAACATTAGATGTTCGACAGTCAGTTCCAAGGGATCTGAGCCAGGCACCACTGATATTAGAAACTCCAGAAAGAACAACGGCTACAGAACAGTGGTGCAAGCTGCCTGATGGAGACTGGAGAGACTGCCACTGATGGCTTCAGAGGGAGAGGCAGAATTACTTGGAGGAATCACTCCTTGCAGAAAAAAGGGAACACCCTCTGTAAACAGCTCATTACATGTCCCCTCCCTGGTGCTTCACCACATGCATGCAGATTTAGGGCTGAAATGGGAAAAAAAAACGCCAGCCACAATGAATGGCTGCCTTAATGGTAATCCCTCAAGTATTTCTTGCCCAGTGATAGGAATGAATGGGATGATAGACCAAGAGGGGGTCTGATGGTCATCAGGCAGTGGAGGCAAAAATAAAATAAAAAGCAATGTGGTCTACTTTGATAGGTGCATGCGGCTTGAGCAACATTTACGTATTGCAGGAGATACTCCAATGATAATCACATATGGAAATGCCTACATGGCTTTTAAAGAATTTATTTTTTGTGAAAGTTGAGCAGCATATAAAACTTTTTGGGTGCCTTATAGAGTTGTTTTTTTTTTTTGTCTTTTAGTATGGCTGAGTGATAAGACACTGAACATAATTTTGTTACTGTACTGAAAAAGTATTAGTCACCGTTAAACACTACACACACTGTACAGAAACACAGGAGTATACTTTTGTATTTAAGTGTGTTTGAAAACCAGGATATAACTGACAGCATTATTTAAGAGAAAAGAGATTGCAACTATTAATTTATGGAGTAATTGACTTTCACCCCAGGTACACTTTCAATGACCTTCTGAGAGATCAGATGTTGGGTGTTGTTAGAAAGATTGCTGAACCACCTCATACAGAAAGTGGTTTACTGGGAGTGAAATCTCACTATTTCACCAGACTAGATATTGTTAATAGTCCAGCATCTCATCTAAATAAGATAAAGCAGAATATGAGGAAAGTGTTGCCATATTTATTTAAACTGATAATTTTATTTGGTGGTAGAGCAGGCATTCACCACTTTAATACCACTTTTTCATCTCACTTTATTACTTATCATAATACAGCTGGCAGGGATATACCCCCAGATTTACTATTCCTCCATGCAGGACTAGCTTAGTCCTGCACAGAGGCGGCCGTTTAGGAACAGACGTCAGCGCACCATGCATTGTAATGAGGTGCGCTGCCTGAGCTCCTAATCCTACATGGAGTGTGTAAGAGTGCAGGGTGCATGTCTGAGAGCAGAGTTCTCAGAATATATACAGCAGAAAGGGGTAAGAAATGAGTGAGACCACTCATAGGTGTCTGCATATCCCCACCAACCATCCCCCTTGTGTACAAAAGCAAAAGTATACAGAAATACAATGAACAAACCCTTTCTATTTTTTTTAAATATCCGATTAAAGCTAACCATAGGTGTGCGGGTGTGCCCGTTGTCTAGCTACTGTTAATGCAGCTTAAATGGCTGAAGAGGATAACAAGGAATATATATGCAAATGAAGCAGCATAGCAATAGTGTAGTGGACAGAGCATTCACCTTACGAGCAGGCATTCCTGGTTCAAGTCCCACTGCAGCATATTCCATTTTCCATGGCAAAGCACTTTATGACTAATATTTTTGTTGCATAACCTACTAAATAACATATATTTATGAACTGGAGTACTGCAGTAAATGCACATGTGAGGTGTCAGTGTCATAATGAATAAAGCACTAGTAAGCAGGTTTAAGCACCAATAAGCAGTAGTAAGCATATTTAAGCACTAGTAAGTGAGCTTAAGCCCATTTGCATGGGGGTAAGCAACGCGCACACAGGTTAAGCAATTCTGAAGCTAACTCTCTGTAAGCATATGTAACCGAAAGTTAGCATTGCTTACCCTCGCGCCAACCTGCGCAAACCCACTTACAAATGCTCAAAAGTGCCTTGATGACTCTGTATCCAATGGCCCTTGTTCTGCCCCTCAGTAAAATAAACAGCCATGTAGGTCTCGAACCCAGGACCCTATACACCACAGTAGTTAACCACCAAGCCATCACAGAAGTACAGAAAAATGAAGCAGCAGCAAACAAGTCTTCACCATAGTAAAACCAAACTGAACCTGTGAAAGGAATCAGTATACAGACATATGTGCCTTAACCCACTACATAACATAAATATGCAAACTGCAGTAAAGCAGTAAGGCCAGAAGTCAGGTGTAATTGTAATAGAGTGTTGAAGTCCCCAATAAAACACAAGGACCACATACAGTGTACATACACATGAATCATGGATACCAGGCATACGTATAAGGTGTAATGAATAATAACTCAATGCCAAAAAGGAATTATAATGCAAAGTCTAATGTAAGCAATGCTAAGCATTGCACAGGCCAGCTTAGGAAGTGTAAGCAATGTGTAGGCCAGCTATTTCAATGGGCCCAGTGTTATACCCCTTTAAACAATGCCAATCCTACGTAAGCAGGTTTGTCCATATCCTAGCCTTTTCAAAACTGGCCAATAATGGAAAAGTACAGGAAATCAGCCCTACCTAAACCCAAGAGTTGGGAATACAGCTCATAACTGGTTGTAGCTTCCCCTTGCAGGCACAATGGCAGTAAAGGGAGAAGGTGTGCGCTTTCGGGTGCAGCGCTGGTGCATCCAGGAGTCCAGAGTCATGGCAGGACTCCTTGTCAATGACCATGATCAGAGACTGCTGCAGGGCCAGTACCGGGGCTCCCAATATAAGGCAGAGGCCTGGGACCATCTTGCCAGTGACCTCAACAGTGCCACTGGCATACACTGAACTGGTGAGCAGGTCAGGCATCACTATGCCGACCTGAAGCAGCGTAAAGGGGACCTCTTGGAGGAGTGGATCCAAGAGGCTAGAGCAGCAGGGGATGTTCCAGTTGTGTGTAAGTATCACCCCACTATGTGTGTAATAATTGCCAGCTCAGGTATATCATGGATAGGTATGGCTAAATATTCCTCTTATGTCCCCCACAGCTGCAATGGAGTGGGCTGCGAACCAGGAGGCCCACATCAGTTGCCTGGCGAGGTTGCAATGTGAGGCAGGTCAGTAATACTCATGCATTTGCTGTCATAGGAAATAAAACTAAAAGTAGTAGTAAATCAGTTGCCTGTATAAAACCTGTATTGTTCAAGGCAAATACTTCACACACTGGAGAATAGGGCAGGAAGAGTCTCATATAGTATGTAAATAAATAAAAGTGTAACAGCCTGACAATAAAGGTCTAACTGCCGGACTGCATGTGTATACTCTGGTATCATATGGTGATGTAGATTTGCAATCATGTAATAGTACTGTTATATTAAGCACTGTTACCCACACCATGCACCATAAATTGAATGTGTAGGAATGCCTGTATATGACTGGTGTAATCCCCAGAGGCTATTTAGCACAATTAAAAGACACATAGACAGAAAACAGAAAAAATGCAGACATCAAAACCCAAATAGCACATGCAACTGAGATGTGAACTGTTGTTTTGTTTAGCACATGCAGCCATGGTTCGAATCCTGCCAGTGGTGGTAGTTGGCATACAGAATCATACCCCACAACTGTACAGATATGTCCAGAATGTCCAGTAAAGTGGCCCAAATCTGTTGCCTATCAACCTGTCCCCCTGGGAAATCAGTGGGATGACCCCAGATGTATAGGCAGCAAACAGAAAATACAACCTATTGACACACAGCTATGAGAACAAAGCTGGCACGCTAGCAACTCCCCAAAACCTTATGAGACTAAGAAGCCACGTATGTCCCATTTACACCCCAACTTGTCAAGCTGTGGTCAGAGTGTGTACAGTAACAGAGTGAGATGTATGTGCATAATAGTAATGTGGAATCTGGTACTGTATGTGGGAACATTCAGGTAGTGCTAATAAACATTTCTCCCACAGGTCTGCCAGATACAAACACTGTGCCCAGAAATACAAGAATGATACCCTGTACTGGTACTGTTTACATTGGTATTGTATGGCACTGAGACTGATGCAGTTGCTCTGAATAATGAGGTATTACACATCATTGTCATTCACACTGCCCTACAAAATATTACTGTCTAGGAGATCTGTGTAAGAGTGTTGTAATACAGGGTCAGAATTCAAAAAGCACAGGGGATTAGTAAGACAGAAAGCAGATAGGAGATATACAGCAATATCTATATAGCAGACACAACTGTGATGGGCAGTGTTTAATTTATAGCAGACATAGACATGGTCTGAATGCTGGGAGTGGATGTAGGCTGCATACAGAATCATACCCCACAACTGTACAGATGAGGCTAGAATGTCAACTATATGGGCCCATATCTGCTGCCCATCCCCCTGTCCCCCTGGTAAGTCTATGAGATTATCCCAGATGTTTAGCCAGCAAACAGGGAATACAAGTGATTGTCAAACATCTATGAGAACAAACCTGTCACTGTAGCAAACCACAAAACTGTTAGGAGACTAATATTTCAAGTATACCCTATCTACACTCCCATGTTGTCAAGCTGTGACCAGAGTGTTTACAGTAACAGGGTGAGATGTATGTGCATACTAATGCGTAATCTGGAAGTTTGAGTGGCAACAGGCAGGTAGTGCTAACAAACATTGCTCCCACAGGTATGCTGGATACGAACACTGTGCTGAGAAATAAAGACCATTATAACCTGTACTTGTACTGTTCATTCTGGCATTGTAGGTAATTGTGAGTGATGCAGTTTCTCTGAATAATAATGTATCACTGATCACTGTCACCCACACTGTGCTACATAATATAACTGTGTAGGAAAGCATGTATATGTGTGTGTCAGGTCACTAAAGGTGGAAGAGGGCAATATTCTAGATTTGTCCTGGCGCACCAGCATGTGGTCAACACATGGCCAGAGTCTGTCCAGAAAGAGTTGGATAGCTATGTGCACAACATCAACCCAGAATCTGGGAGTATGTGTAGAAACAGTTAGTGATAACAAACATTCCCTCCACAGGTATACAAGGTAAGAGGTGTATACTGCAGGTAAAACCAGCTCATGTGTAACAATGACAACAGCCATATCACTGTCCAAACTAAGGCTATAGGGTAGTGTAGTAAGATTTGTAAGGTATAAATAACAGCACTGACTAGGAATGTAATGTGTACTACAGGAACATACTAGTTGTTAATTGACATCTTTCTCCGCCCCCCCACCATATCTCCACAATAATCAACATACCCACCCCAACTGGTATGTAATGACACCTATGTTCTGATAATGTCCAACAGTTTGATAAATATTATAATTGTTCCCATGCATGTGCTATATTGAATTATTCCAGCAATGGTGGCATGGTGCTATCAATGTACATGCAAGCTGTTCTTATTACCACTGTGGTCCCATATATGCATGTGTTCTGTTTGCTATGCAACTGTTTCATATTTGGTGTCTGGGTTAATGGGAATATCTATGCATGCTGTTATACCTAACTGTGGAATGTGTTGACTATTACTAATGCACATATGATGATGAAATCTAAACACTATAGCACGCTTAGAAAGGCCGGTCCCAGTGGACCCACCTGTCCCACCTCAGCTGGCCATAGCACTGGGCAGCAGCATGTCTGGGGCCCAACCTGGGACCTCCCTGTCCATTGGTCCTGCACCACCTTTGGGTGCAACCACCTCAGGGGATGGGGCTCCCCCCCCTGGGAGCGGGCATGGACAGGCAGCTGTCGCCTGTCGCCAGATCCGGGTCATGGTGCGTAGAGAGATCAACCAGCAGCTTGGTGATCTTCTACACCATCTCAAGTGCCGCATGTTGCAACTAGAGTGTCAGTCTGCCTCTGCGACTCAGCTCCCAGCACAGCCATCATCGGGGTTGTGAGGGTGCAGTCGTGACTGCTCATGGGTGGGGAACCTCAGTCCCAATGTTTCCATTAGGGGGCTCATGGACTTCCGATTTCCCAACACCCCTCCGCATCAAGGTGTTTACCTCCCACATGTGCCATATACCACCCCTGTATGCATCTTGTTTGTCTTGTCTGTTAACCTACCCAACCTACCTCCCCAAATATACCTACTACCCCTCCCCAACATCCCACTCTCACCTAAAAAAAAAGGGCAATCTGTTCCCACAAAAAAATCTCACCCCATACATAGCTTTCCATTTTACACATGTGCCCACTGGACACATGTAATCCAGTCTAACTGGCATCACAATTTATTATTGTTGTCCTCACCCCTTCCCAGAGGTTTGAGTGTCCAAATCTACCTCCAAATTCAGTGTATATGCACAGCTGTTGCTGTAGAAGAAATGGGCAGCTATGGACCTTCCCTACACCCTTCCTGCACATCCCTGGATAGTTTCCCTACTGTCTTTCCCTCTTTGTGCCCCTTTTTTCACCAAGTTTCTTATCACCCCATTTTTTCATTTCTTTTAAAGACATTAGCATGGGGGTAAGTGGGAGTAAGCACTTTTAAGCAGCAGTAAGTGTGTCCAAGCCTGTTAGTGCAGAGGTAAGCAATGCCTACACTGGTTAAGCAATTTAGAAGCTAAATGAGTATAAGAAACTGTAACCAGAAGTTAGCAGTGGCTACCTTCACACAAACCCATGCAAACCCATGCAAACCCATGCAAACCCACTTACAACTGCTCAAAAGTGCCTTAATCACTGTATCCAATGGCCCTTGTTCTGCCTAGCAACAAAATAAACATATCTGCAAGGCTCGAACCCAGGACCCTGCACACCATAGACAAAGGGATTTACCAAAAAGCCATGTCAGATATACATAACCCTGATGTATTCACAAACATATCATCCATCCCAGACATTCAACAGTACAGAGAATGTATTCCAACATGTAGGTGTATGTGTCTGTGTAAATATATTAATATATAAACAGATACAACATATATATATATATATATATATATATATATATATGTATATATATATATATATATATATATATATATATATATATATATATACACACACACACACACACACACACACACACACACACACACACACACATATATATATATATATATATATATATATATATATATATATATATATAAAATTGGCGCAGTGATGCAGCAGTTAACGCTGTCACCTCACAGCAACAGGTTCTCTGGTTTGATTCTCGGCTGGGGTGCCTTCTGTGTGGAGTTTGCATGTTCTACCTGCATTCGCGTGGGTTTCCTCCAGGTACTCCGGTTTCCTCCCACATTCTAAAGACATGCTCCTGGAGCAATTCTCCCCAGACCTCCACTGAAAACAGGATCTGTGGAACCTAGTCAGACTTTCCCGGTCAACAAATGTTAAATAAAAAAAAAAAAAAAAATATATATATATATATATATATATAAACATATATACATACAAATGCCTACATCTATAGATATATATGTCTACATCCATATGTCTAAATATATACAGCAAGTACAGCAAGTTAAATATATGTAAGCAGATATATATATATATATATATATATATATATATATATATATATATATATATCTATGTAGGTATATACGGACATAGTTATATTTATGTAACCATATATATATATATATATATATATATATATATATATATATAGGTATATACGGACATACATCTGTATATAACAATGGGAAAATAACAAAAACAATATATGTCCACATGCACCGTTAATGGGGTTGAGAGGCCCCAAACAATATATGTCTTGTACAAATAGGTATACCCCCACCACAACCAAATACGTCTGCCCTGAAATATGCTACCAAGTGCTGCAGATCCGATAAACAGGACCTGACACATCATGGACACAAGATAATAACAGTACTCCATCCCACCTGCATGATGTCAGGCTGGTATTGGAAACATAGGTTCATAGGTTCATAGGTAGGTACTAGGCTATCGGCCCTAGGGCCCATACAAGCCTAGCCAAAAAATGTACCCTGGCTTTCGCCACCCAAGAAAATTATTTTCATGTGCCCCTGTTGAGCAGAGCCACAGAAGTGATCCCCGGGGTGAATTTCCCATTTCCCATCCAATCATTAAGATTTTTCTTGAAGAGTGCTAATGAGGAGCTCTGTTTGACATAGATAGGTAGTCTGTTCCAGAGTATGGGAAGTCTCTGGGACAGGAATCTATCCATCCAGCATGTTCTGTTTATTGTGGTGACAAGGTTTAGGTCCCTAGAGCATGTAGCTCGAAGGGATTGGGATTTCTTTAAGTGGAGCATGTCCAACAGCTCTGGATTTGACATAGCTTTGTATGTTAGGCAGAGATCGCCCCTGAGTAGGCGATATGCGATGGAGTAAAGCTGTAGTTTTTTTAGACGGTCTGCATAGCACATCTGTTTGAGGCCAGTAATCCTCTTTGTGAGGTATTTCTGTGGTCTTTCCAGTTGTTGTAGATGTCTTGTGAAGTACATACCAAAAGGGGTGTTGTACTCTATAATGGGTCGAATGAGTGATGAGTAGAGGGGAACAATGACCTCATTTTTTCTGGATGAGAATCCTTTTGTGATGAGATGAGCCACGTAGAAGGATTTCCTGACCACTGTGGCGATGTGATTATCAAAGCAGAGACTACTGTCCACCTGTGTCCCAAGGTCTCATCACATTTTCAGCATTACGTAGACTACCAGCTATGTGGTAGTTCATGGGTACAGAGTTTTTACCAAAGGAGATGACAATACACTTTTTGGCATTGAGCTTCAGGCCATGGCTTTGACACCAGGTATCTGTCTCAGTGAGGCCCTTTTGTAGTTTGTCCACATCATTAGGAGTTTCGATTATGGCTCCTAGTTTGCAGTCATCTGCAAACTTTGTTAGCCAAAGACCTTCTGTGTTGGCCTGCACTTCAGAGAAGTAGATACTAAACAGGAGAGGACCCAGTACTGAACCCTGTGGAACTCCACTTGTCACTGGTCTGATGTCAGATTTGGAATCTGTTACTTTCACAGTGTGGGTTCTGTCCATGAGCCAGTTGGCAACCCATCTTGTGACATAGGGATTTATACCTAGTTTAGTGAGCTTATCTATAATTCCAGAGTGGGGGATGGTGTCGAAAGCCTTGGCGAGATCTAGATAAGCTGTGTGAACCATTTTACCCTCATCTATGGCTTTGGTGACTGTTTCAAAGAAGTCAATCAGATTTAGGAGACATGATCTGCCTTTTAAAAATCCAAACTGGGTAGGATCCAGAGTTTGGAGATTACCAATGTCTTTGTTTATGAGTTCCACAATGATACTTTCCATGGCCTTGCAGACCAGGCTTGTCAGGCTAATGGGGCGGTAGTTCCCGGAGTCCATCGTGGCTCCCCCTTTGTGGAGTGGGATAACCATTGCGGTGCACCATTCAGTGGGTACAAAGCCTGAGGTGAGGCTATGATTGAACATGGTACTTAGGTAGGATGCCAGTTCATTCTGTAGTTCGTGTAGAATACAGCCTGGAATATTGTCAGGTCCCATGGATGCTGTGTTCTTGGCTTTGTAGAGTGTGTTTTTACCTGTGCAGCCATGATTATAGGAACTTTGCATTCTTCCGGTATAGAGATGGGCCCTCTAGGGGGTGAGAGGGGGGTAAAGTTAGCACTGAACCTATCTGATAGGATGTTGGCAATATCAGTTAGTTCTGTATATTTAGTGCCATTGTGATGTAACTCAGAGCAGATCTGAGTGTTCCCATTTAGATTCTTGACATAGCTATAGAATGCTTTGTGGTTGTCTTTAGAGTCAGTGGCAATTTTGTTTTCATAACTAGCTTTGGAGGATTTTATGAGGGATCTCAGCTTCTTACTGAGGTTGACCAGGGAGTTCCTCCAGTCATGGGATTTTACTCTTTTTGGCAACAGTTTCTTTCTTCTGTTGTAGAGTTTGTTTATGGCAGAGGACCACCAGATTGGCTTCCTTTTTTTGGAGGATAACATCTTGGTTCTATTAGGGATAGCATGATCCATACACTCGTGTAAGTGCTTATAAAGTGCATTTGTGTAGGATTCGGCAGTCATACCTCTATTGTCCGTCTGCATGGGTGTCATGAATTTGCCACTTCTGTCTTAAGAAGTGTGAAGTTGGCTTTGGAGAAGTTTTTTACGATGGTTTCCCTAATTGGGAGTGGGGGTGGGATGTGGATGTCTAGGCTGATTAGCTTGTGGTCGGATCTAACCAACGAGGAATTGACCTCTGGTGTGGAACACCAGTTTCCCATGTTGGTAATGACCAGGTCTAGGATATTGCTGCCCCTGGTGAGGGTGAGAATAAGTTGATCCAAGGCATTGGAATTTATGAATTCTAGAAAACGTTGAGCAAAAGAGTTAGTACATGAGTAGTTTTCCCAGTTAATAGTGGGGTAGTTGAAATTTCCCATTATTAGGGTGTTGGGTTGTACCCTAATACTTTCCAGTGTATCAAAAAATGAGGAGTGTGAATCCTGGGGCATGGTGGGGGGTCTGTAGCAAGCTACAATTTGGATTGCGGTCTTGCCCAAAGTTAATTGCACTTGGATAATCTCAGATGCATTATGCTGTGCAACTAGCCTGGAGGTGTGGATATCCTTAATGAATATGGACACGCCTCCACCTTTAGTGCTTCTTTCTGTGTTAGCTGGCCGAAAGGTGTGGTATGAATTGAAGCCTGGTAATGCAGGGGTGCTCTCTGGAGATTTGAACCAGGTCTCTGTCACTGCACAGATGTCAAGGTTCCACTTCCATCACCTCCACAAGTATACCTGCCATACTTCCCCATATTCCCATTACATACTTCACAGACAGGGGCAATGTGGTCCCAACAAGGATCTAACATGTGACATACCCATCCATGTTGCACTCACTGCCAGTTGTACATATCATGCAGTACAGTCTGGCTCCTATATGTAAGGTACAATGTGGAAGCTATCAACATCCTTAGGATACATATGCACAGGCACATATATGCAGATACAGATATGCATATATATATATATATATATATATATATATATATATATATATATATATATATATATATACATATATATACATACACATATATATATATATATGTGTGTGACTACACATACACATGCAGAGATATGTATAGTAAGATACATATGTAGAAGGTGCACACAATATGGAACAGCCACTATGCCTACAGTTAACACCTTAACAACTGGACACTGTATGAGCCACCCATACAAATGGCAATCATTGCCTGCAACATATACCCACAGAGAGGTCATAGGATATAACACCACACACAGGTTTGCATAAATGGAAAACCTTTATTTGTGTACTATTACAGTTGTATATGCTATGTCATATCACTCTTCAGACACTGACATCCATATAAAGAGTAATGCAACTGTGAAGCAGTTATAGTTTCATAGTTTCATAGTTTAATACTAGGCTATCTGCCCTGGGGCATTTATAAGCCTAGCCATAGTGATGTGGCTTTCGCCACCCCATGTAATGGTACAAAAGTGTACAGAATAGATTTAGAATACTGTGCATCTGTCTAGTAGTGACACAGTGAAGACCCACTTACATAATAGAATTAGTTTACTGTGCCTCTGTCTAGTAGTGACACAGAGATGACCCCCGGGGTAAACCTACTATCTCCCATCCACTCGTCAAGATTTCTCTTGAAGAGAGTCAGTGAGGGGCTCTGCCTAACATGAACTGGGATTCTGTTCCAGAGTATGGGAAGCCACTGAGTTATGAATCTGTCCCTCCAGCATGTCCTATTCATATTTGTGCTGAGGTTTAAATCTTTAGCTCTCGTGGTTCTGATGGATTTGGATTTTTTGAGGTGGAGCATGTCCATCAATTCCTGATTGGACATGGCCTTGTACGTCAGGCACAGATCACCTCTGAGTAGGCGGTATGCTACTGAATAGAGCTGAAGTTTCTTTAGTCTGGCAGCATATGACATATGTTGGAGACCCTTGATCCTCTTGGTGAGGTACTTTTGGGGTCTCTCCAGCTGTTGCAAGTGCCGGGTGAGGTACATACCAAATGGGGCATTGTACTCAATCATGGGCCTGATAAGGGAGGAGTATAGGGGTACAATGACCTCCTTTGATCTGGATGTGAATCCCTTCATGATAAGGTGGGCAAGGTAGAAAGTCTTTCTAACCACTTTGGCAACCTGGGTGTCAAATGAGAGGTCAATATCAACTTGGGTCCCCAGGTCTCTGATTACTTTTTCCGTACTCAGTGGGTTACTGTCTATGTGATAATTTGTGGGTACTTTGTTTTTCCCAAAGGAGATGACTATACATTTTTTGGCATTTAGTTTAAGGCCATGACTCTGGCACCAGTTATCCGTTTCAGTGAGGCCTTTCTGTAGGTTGTATGTGTCAGCTGGTGTATCGACTATGGCGCCTAGTTTGCAGTCATCTGCGAAGTTTGTCAGCCACAACCCTCCCATGTTTGCTTTCACATCTGAGAAATAAATGCCGAACAAGAGGGGTCCCAGGACAGAGCCCTGTGGGACACCACTTGTGACTGGCTTTGCGTCTGACATGGCTCCAGCGATTTTGACTTTATGGGTTCTATCCTTTAGCCAGTTTGCAACCCATCTTGTGACATATGGATTTACATTTAAGCTGTTGAGCTTGTCTATGATGCCTGAGTGGGGTATTGTGTCAAAAGCTTTAGCCAAGTCCAGGTAGGCTGTATGGACTGCTTTGCCATCGTTAATGGCTCTAGTGACTGTTTTGAAAAAGTCAACCAGGTTCAAAAGGCAGGATCTGCCCTTTACAAAGCCGAACTGGGTGGGATCAAGTGTCTGTAGGTCCCCAATGTCTCTGTTTATGAGTTCCATAATGATTCTTTCCATAGCTTTGCAGACCAGGCTGGTTAAGCTTATGGGGCGGTAGTTACTAGGGTCTGTAGAGGTGCCTCCTTTGTGGAGTGGGACCACTGTTGCTGTACGCCAATGTTCAGATACATATCCTGTAGTAAGGCTAAGGTTAAATAGCATTTTTATGTGCGGGTTTAGCTCCTCTTGGAGTTCACGTAGCACACAACCCGGGATACCGTCAGGTCCCATTGATGCTGTGTTTTTAGCTTTGCGGAGGGCGGTTCTCACCTGGACATCTGAGATGACAGGGAGGTTACATTCAGCTGGGATAAGTATTTCTTCTTTTGGGGGTGAGGGAGGGGAGAAATTTGCACTGAACCTGTCTGCCAGAATGTTGGCAATATCTGTGGGTTCAGTGTATTTTTTGTCATTGTGAACTAACTCTGAGCATATCTGAGGGTTACTGCCCAGGTTTCTAACATAGCAGAAGAAGGCCTTGTGGTTGTCTTTAGTGTCCATAGCAATTTTTCTCTCAAAGTTGGCCTTGGATGTTTTTATGAGAGAACGTAGCTTTCTACTAGTGCTGATCAGAGATGCCTTCTCTTTATGGGATTTTGCTCTGTCGTGCAGTAGCTTCCTTCTTTTGTTATACAATTTGGTTATGGCTGGGGTCCACCAGACAGGATGTCTGCCCTTGGTGGAGAGGGTCTTGGTTTTATTTGGGATTGCATGATCCATGCTTTCTTGGAGATGTCCGTAGAAAGCATTTGTGAAGGATTCAGCATTGTGGGATGTGGTTTCCACTGGCCCAGTGGACTTAAAGGATACCATCTCAGTCTTAAGAAGTGTAAAGTCAGCTTTTGAGAAGTTTTTCACTGTAGTCTTTTGTGTTGGGGGTGGAGGTGGGATATGTATATCCAGGGTGATTAGTTTGTGGTCAGATCTCACTAGTGAGGGGTATACTTCCGGTGAGGAGCACTTTGTCCCCATGTTTGTGATGATCAGGTCTAGTATATTATCTCCCCTTGTGGGAGAGGTGACTAGCTGTTCCATTGCATTTGAATATATGAATTCCAGGAACCTTTTGGCTAGGGTGTTAGGGCTAGAATAATGCACCCAGTCTATGTTAGGGTAGTTGAAGTCTCCCAATATGATGGTGTTTGGTGAGACATTCATATCCTCCAACGTCTTCAGGAAGGCTGAATGGGGTTCCTGAGATTGGGAGGGTGGTCTGTAACATGCTACCAGTTGTATAGCAGTTTTGCCTACAGTTAGTTGCACCTGGATGGTCTCTGATGCTTTATGTGTTGCCACTAACCTGGAGGTGTGGGTGTCCTTGATGAATATGGACACTCCCCCTCACTTTTTGGTTTGGCCCGAGTTTTGGGGCTGAAAAGCATGATACGAGGTATAGCCTGGTAGCACTGGGGTGCTCTCAGGAGCCTTGAACCAGGTTTCAGTTACTGCAGAGACATCGATGTTCTCCATACTGAGGAGTGCTTCGAGAGCCTGCATCTTGAGATTTAGACTTCTGGCGTTGAGCAAAATTACCCTTAATTTTTTTCCATTTTTGTTTTCTAAGGAGGTGGGTTTGTCTTTTGAGCCTTGCCTAAAAAAAGGCACTATGGGGGTGGCAAGAGCATTAGCCAATATCCGGAAGCCCAGTGGTGACAGATGCAAGCCATCCCTTGCGAAGCAGCGTGGCTTGTCCAGCATGTCATCCCAAGCAGACAGACATTGGATCCCCCTAGAATGACACCAGTAATTGAGCCAATTATTAAAGCTGATCATCTTGTCTTTGTATTGTGGCATCATTCTTGGTGAGGGCAAGATGCTGCTCAGGGTCAGGGTCATACCAGCCTGGGCTACATAATCAGAGAGCTCCTCTATGTCTCTTTTCATGTAGTCCAGGGAGGTACGTCTCAGGTCATTCACGCCGGCATGGACAATGATGGAGTCATATTTGTACTTGCTTTGGAGTGACCTGAGTGCGTGTGTTATATGGCGGATCCTAGCTCCCGATAGGCAGCTCACCGTTGCCCTCTCCTTGTTCAGCCTGGTAAGTGGAACATTAGTGTGTCTGACTATAGAGTCACCTATTGCTAGTATATCGGGCATGGTGTTTGGCCTTAAGGGCTGTGATTGTTTGACACACTGATTTATTGAAGTATGTGTTGCATGTGTTATGTTTTGAGGTGGTGGATTTTTGGGTGTCTGCTTTGGGAGCCTCTGTTGTTTTGGTAAGTTTTTTGTTAGAGCCTCCGAGTATGTCTTTGTGTTATTAAGTGTTTGGTTTGCAGTTGTGGTAGGTCTATGTGGGACTGGGTTTGCTGTGTGTGTGGTTACCTTCTCCTCCTGTCTGGTCTTGCCAGTCCTGAGTTGAGAGAGTTCAGCCTCCAGTTTGGCTATATAGTTGCATCCCTCACATGTATTTGTACTTGTTGGGAGGAGGAGAGGGTTGTCTGTGTACATGAGACAATTGTAGCATTGTCTCAAGATTCCCAGATTAACCAGCTGAACTGGAGAGGATGCTAGTAATCTAGCACTTGACATGCTAGAATATTATAAGGGAGTGCTGTGCCATTAAGGGAAGTGGGTACTCACAGGGGTGGTAGGTGGATGTAGTGCTTACTTTAGTTTGAGAGTGCTTACTTAGAAGAGAGGTTTTGAGAACATGTGCTAGGCTTATAATAAAGCGAGTAGACTGATTATTATAAGAGTAGAGCTTTCTTAAGGGAAAATTTGAAGAGCAGACTTGGCAGAGCCAGAAAAAGTTTAACTTTGTTTAACCGGTGCTGCGCTATGCGCACAATCATGCAAAGCCGCGCAAACGCGGATTTTAAACAGAGAACTTCAAAAGAGCCAGAAATTGTCCAAAACAACTAATTACTACAGGCTCTTGTGCTGAGGTCACTCCTTCAGGGACAGATAGGCTGCTCAAGGCTCCACACTCCCACTGGTGAGCAAAGAAACTTCCTTCTATCCAAGTAAGGCAATGGACAACACAGGAACTACACCACAACCCAGAATACAGCAAAGCCTGTATACTGGTCTAAACTAGTCGAGGAGAGGTGGGAAAACAAGGATATTTTTTGGTGGGTTTTTTTTTGTTTTTGAGATAGAAAGCACACAGAAATGCAGTAAACAGTAATAAATCAGTTACATGGGCTAGCACACTTTAGTGGGCAGCCTCAACAGTTAAATTTAACAAACAAACAAACAAACAAACTTTCGACCAATTTTCGACCAAATGTAACTTTAAGTGCAGATAATATATAATGCAACAAACAGCTAAAAAAACAGTTTAAGCTTGTTCAAAGTAAGCAAGAGAAGGTATTTTAGGTAAAAAACAGCAAACAATACTTAAATCAGGAAAGTAGTCACTTTTCTCAGTTCTCTGCTGCTAGGACCACTCTGCAGGACCACGAGGAGCTGTTTCTGAGTAGTATAGCCAGAAAAAAATGCTCAAAGGCAGATTTTAAACAGGGAACTTCAAAAGAGCTAGAAATGGTCCAAAACAACCAATTACTACAACCTCTTGTGCTAAGGTCACTCCTTCAGGGACAGATAGGCTGCTCAAGGCTCCCCACTCCCATTGGTGAGCAAAGAAACTTCCTTCTATCCAAGTAAGGCAATGGACAACACAGGAACTACACCACAGCCCAGAATACAGCAAAGCCTGTATACTGATTTAAACTAGTCGAGGAGAGGTGGGAAAACAAGGATTTTTTTTGTTTTTTTGTTTTTGAGATAGAAAGCACACAGAAATGCAGTAAACAGTAATAAATAAGTTACACAGGCTAGCACACTTTAGTGGGCAGCCTCAACAGTTAAATTTAACAAACAAACAAAGAAACTTTTGACCAATTTTCGACCAAATGCAACTTTAAGTGCAGATAATATATAATGCAACAAACAGCTAAAAAAACAGTTTAAGCTTGTTCAAAGTAAGCAAGAGAAGGTATTTAAGGTAAAAAACAGCAAAAAATACTTAAATCAGGAAAGTAGTCGCTTTTCTCAGTTCTCTGCTGCTAGGACCACTCTGCAGGACCACGAGGAGCTGGTTCTGAGTAGTATAGCCAGAAAAAAAATGCTCAGAGGCAGATTTTAAACAGGGAACTTCAAAAGAGCTAGAAATGGTCCAAAACAACCAATTACTACAAGCTCTTCTGCTGAGGTCACTCCTTCAGAGACAGATAGGCTGTTCAAGGCTCCCCACTCCCACTGGTGAGCAAAGAAACGTCCTTCTATCCAAGTAAGGCAATGGACAACACAGGAACTACACCACAGCCCAGAATACAGCAAAGTCTGTATACTGGTCTAAACTAGTCGAGGAGAGGCAGGAAAACAATGATTTTTTTTTTTTTTTTTTTTTTTTTTGAGATAGAAAGCACACAGAAATGCAATAAACAGTAATAAATCAGTTACACAGGCTAGCACACTTTAGTGGGCAGCCTCAACAGTTAAATTTAACAAGCAAACAAACAAACTTTCGACCAATTTTCGACCAAATGTAACTTTAAGGGCAGATAATATATAATGCAACAAACAGCTAAAAAAACAGTTTAAGCTTGTTCAAAGTAAGCAAGAGAAGGTATTTTAGGTAAAAAACAGCAAAAAATATTAAATCAGGAAATTAGTCGCTTTTCTCAGTTCTCTGCTGCTAGGACCACTCTGCAGGACCACGAGGAGCTGTTTCTGAGTAGTATAGACAGAAAAAAACGCTCAGAGGCAGATTTTAAACAGGGAACTTCAAAAGAGCTAGAAATGGTCTAAAACAACCAATTACTACAAGCTCTTGTGCTGAGGTCACTCCTTCAGGGACAGATAGGCTGCTCAAGGCTCCACACTCCCACTGGTGAGCAAAGAAACTTCCTTCTATCCAAGTAAGGCAATGGACAACACGGGAACTACACCACAGCCCAGAATACAGCAAAGCCTGTATACTGGTCTAAACTAGTCGAGGAGAGGCGGGAAAACAAGGATATTTTTTTTTTTTTTTTTGTTTTTGAGATAGAAAGCACACAGAAATGCAGTAAACAGTAATAAATCAATTACACAGGCTAGCACACTTTAGTGGGCAGCCTCAACAGTTAAATTTAACAAACAAACAAACAAACTTTCGACCAATTTTCGACCAAATGTAACTTTAAATGCAGATAATATATAATGCAACAAACAGCTAAAAAACAGATTAAGCTTGTTCAAAGTAAGCAAGAGAAGATATTTTAGGTAAAAAACAGCAAAAATACTTAAATCAGGAAAGTAGTCACTTTTCTCAGTTCTCTGCTACTAGGACCACTCTGCAGGACCACGAGGAGCTGTTTCTGAGTAGTACTAATGCAGTAGTATGTAAAGGTTCACAAATGTTGCTGTCCAGGCCGAGCCCTTCAAATAGTACAATAGTAAAGACAGACTGGGCCACAGTCAATCAACAGTAAGTAATGCAGATGTATAGTTCAGCAGCCTCTATCTACACTCTGTACACAATCACTAGGTGGTAAAGACTTCAGTTGACACAATGAGATGTAACTGTTACATAACAAGGCATAACTGACACCATCACAAGCACACTGACTAACAGGACAGTCTGTATGGCAGGAGGCAGTAGGCCTGCATTAACCCAATTCATGTAACTAAATTAAATATTGGTGAATTGTATGGTACTGTACATCCAGATACCTTAAGGCAGCTCACACCTGATACCCCCACATTTTGTGACAGCCTAGGTTATTTATAGTGCATCCCCCCCCGACTCAATAATACAGGGCCATATACCACTGTTACATACACTGGCCTCTGGAGTGCATAAGGGCACACATGTATTGTGTAGGTGAAGCTCACACATATATGACCCCAGCCCCACCATATGTGTGGGGGATACAACAGCAGTGGACTGATGGCAGGAATGCCAGATTGATATACTCACAGCCCACTACAGAACAACCCCTGACAGCATGTCATATGTGCAAAGCTTGGTATGTAGGCAGAGGACAGAGGCTGGAACACAGGCCCATATGTGGAAAACTGTTGCCATACACTAAGCAAGTCACTGGTGTTGCAGGATAGTCTGCAACATACCCTTAGTCAGGGATTTGAGGTTAGAAACATAAATGGATGTAACCATGTACTGATAGTACTCAATACACATACTGCCAGAGAAATATCTCGCACAGGACATGTGTGGTGGACAGACAAAACATGATAGGCACACCTCTGGCCATCAAGAGGATAGGCCCACAGTTGAAACCTATGCAGACAGACTGCATTCCAAGGTAAACTAGTATGTACAAACCCTGTAACACCAGTACTATACAAAGCATAACACAACTCTACTCACACTCTGTCTGTAGTTCTGGAACCTCCTACAAATATGTAGCTGGCCTGAGTGTGCAGGTTCTGCTGTAAGAGGTATTGCTACCTGCTGTCTGTAACACTGATGCCCACACACAGGAAGGATGTCCATCACACAGGAAAGGTAAAGGGACCTCGCCCACATGATGTAGGGATTTATAGTAGGTGGTTGCCATGACAGTGGTAATTGGAAGTACTACACAGCAGGCTGCATGCAGTTAGCAAGTGGAGGACATTGATTTGTGCAGAGGCCATCACCTGATCATGTGCATCACCTACTAAAGCCATGCTGCAATCTATTCAAAGCAGCTCAATACATTTACTGGAGAGAGAGCAAGAGAGAAAGAGAGAGAGAGAGAGAAAGAAAGAGAAAGAAAAAGAAAAAGAAAGAAAAAACAAACTTCAAAAAGAAAGCATAAGGCAAAGGCATATATTCATCATTCATTCATCAAGACATCATTCGCACAACAGGTATGTGAAGTATATATACATGTAATAGAATGTATTACCTGGTCCATAATAATGGGATAGCTGACATGGAATGATTTATATGTGCCATCAACTGAACAACTGCTATGGACAATAGTGTCTTTCCCTGTGGGTAGTGGTCCATACCCATCAATTGTGCAGGTCAGCACTGACTGACAAGATGTAAGCCGTCATAGTGTGTGTTGTGTAATGGGAAGCATGTATATTACATGGCCAGTAGTTGGTGGTGGAAGTAATGCCAATATGATGGAAACGTGGGACCCACGGTCCACCATTGACATGATACTCAGGTTAATCTGTAATGTAGCATGCAGGAATGCCATAGGTGTGTAATATGCCATAGGTGTGCAATCGGGTCCTACATATACCCCCTAATGTCAGGCCATGTCCATATGTGGCACCTGTCGGTGTTGTAGCAAGGCAGAATAGTGCAGCTGTGCAGGAAGGTGCTGTGAGATTGTGAAGCTGATGTCTGAATGTATCCCACATATAGGTATGCATATGTGTACATATGTCACATATATAATATATAAAGATATATATATATATATATATATATATATATATATATATATATATATATATATATATATATATATACATATGTCACATATATAATATATAAAGATATATATATATATATGGGTCTAGGTTGCAACGTCGACAGATGGGAAGACTGACAGCGAAATCACCAACGCGAGAAGATCGACGGATGAAAACACCGACGCGGAGAACACCGAGATGGGGAAAGGATGTGTAGGTATGCGGTAGTGACGAAAGTTAGGGTGCGAGTAAGGTAAGTGTGCGATGTTGGCGGTCTGTAGGGGTAGGGGTGGGTTAAGTGAGTTAGGGTTAGGGCGCGAGTTAGGTAAGGGTGCAGTAGTGAATGTTGTGGGTTAGGGGCGGGTTAAGTGAGTTAGGGTTAGGGCGCGAGTTAGGTAAGGGTGCAGTAGTGAATGTTTTGGGTTAGCGGCGGGTTAAGTGAATTAGGGTTAGGCGCGGTTAGGTAAGGTGCAGTAGGGAATTTGTTTGTGTTAGGGGTGGGATAAGTGAGTAAGGGTCAGGGAGTGGGTGAGGTTAGTGTGCGATCGTCACGGACCTTAGGTTAGGGTTTCGTTAGGGTAGTGGATAGTTGTGTATGTAAGGTTTAGTGTTTGTTTGTTAGGATTTAGGTGTGCTTGTGTTGTGTGTGTGGTTTTTGGTCAGGGAATTTGTTTTGTTTATTGGTTGTTGTGATGACGTGTTGAGTGTGTGTGGTGTCGTGTTTGTGAGCTGTCGATGATGTGGTGTCGGTGATGTCGTTGTCGATGTTGTGTGCTGTCGGTGTTATAACCTAGAACCATATATATATATATATATATCAGCATGTATGTCCACAAATATGCACATACCAATGTGTAGACATATATATGTGCACATATATACATCACATATATCTACACATATATAGATATATACCTATATGCACATGTCTACATATATACAAACACACACAGAAACATATATGTATGTAAAGACATGTCCCCTATATTACTACCACAGTGATGCATGCTATGTGTGAGGCACCAGCACACATAACAATACACACGGATATCTACAACTGGCTGTGAGTGCAACATGGATGGGTATGTCACATATTAGACCCTTGTTGGGACCACATTGCTGCTGTCTGTGAAGTATGTAATGGGAATATGGGGAAGTATGGCAGGTATACTTGTGGAGGTGGTCAGGGTTGGTAGATACAGAGGACAGTCTACAGGGGTGGTATGTGACACATGTGGTGTGTAAACACCCTGTATGGTGTGTGTGTGGTCTGTGATGTGGACGCCCCATGGACCCCAATATGGGCACAATGGGAACAAGCCTCCCACCCACTGCTACTCACAACAGCAGTCCACGTTCTGAAGGTACGTGGCCTGGAGGCTGAGGAGGAGGAGCATGTCTGCCCTGTACTGGGTGCCTCAGACTGATGTAGCACATCCCACGTATGTCTGTAGAGCCCGGTATGGAAAAGACCCTAGACCTGACCTCAGGGGACCAGAACATGTCTCGGTGTGCCCCCAGGTGGGGGGAGACAACATCCCCTGGGTTGGTTCCACCTGATGGTATTGCTGGACCAGTATATGAGGAGGCCCCAGTTTGGGACATACGTGTGATGTGGCCAGGTATCATGGGCAGATGGGTTTGGAGAGGTGGTTCTGCTGGCCAATAGAACATATACATGTTATTGTGTCACTGTTATAAAACATATGTTGGTAGTAATAGTCTACACAATCCTGGAACATGTCCAACAGCATATATAGATATCCCCAGTAACACAGAATGTCAGATGTGTAGCAATCCCAAAGCAGCCATACCACTAGCATATATGGAACCATAGTGGCCCTGACAATGGCATGCAGGTGAATAGTCTGTAACAGGCTGGCAATGATAGTGTCCACACAGAGGACATGGCTACAGTCACATAGCAGAAAGTGTGGTACAATAGAATATTTGTCCCACTGGTAGGTAAGCTGTAGCCATACCTAATGAGTTGTGTGTACAGTTTGTTGAAGCTGATATGGTGGGGGGGGTGACAGAGATGTGTATTACAAACTGTGGTAACCCTGCTGTATGAGTTGCTCAGACCTGTTTCCATCTTTGTCTTTCAGACAAGATGTCACATGCACGATTGCCCACATATTCAACAGCGGAGAATGATGTGGTTATATCACATCTGATCCAGCACTACCCAGTGCTGTTTGGCAAGGCTGCCCATGAGCAGCAGGATCGGACTGCCCTGTGAAATGACCTAGTTCATAAGGTTAATGATGTCGGACTGCACAGCCACAGTTATGAGCAGGTCCGGAATCATTGTACTGACCTGCTTCGCAATCCCTGTCAGTGTGCTGCTGCAGTCCAGGGGGATCACCTCCTCACAGGGGGGGTGATGGCATCCATCCCTCTCTGACACATGTGGAGGAGCTCCTGGCCAGCCTTGTGGCACCTGCCCATCCGGCCAGCCATCAACCGCTGGACACTTTCATGGAGGTGAGTGTCACCCCCCCACACCGGCCGAGGAGCATGCAGGTAAGGACACAGGGCACATCAGTAGACCACTGTTGTGTATTCATCTGCATTGGAACAGGTAGATCATGCATATCTGACATGTCATAGATATATTGTGTTGCTGCATTGTAGTGATAAACAGATGTCCAGATGTGGTAGTATCATGGGAATGTAACATTGATGTACTGTAATACTGCACCCTCCCTGTAGCACTGCCACAGGTGTGGCCACTGACATTGCATCTCTCACCCTCTTATGTAGGTCCATCTGGGATACCACCAAGGTAGCAGCCTGTAGCTGGTGAGTATGTTTTATGTAGATGCTTGCCAACACACCGGGCATGTAATGGCAATGGTATATTCCATGCACACATCTAACACACCTACCCTGAATGCATGCTGTATTTGTGCATGTATTGTTGCTGTGCAATGCACGGTGTCACAGGGGTGACCATGATGGGGTATTGGAAGGGTATGTCAGACACCTGCATGATAACTAACATCCTGTCATTGCGGAATATGCCCATAGGGAGTAACATACTGGTGGTAGACATGGCTTACAGTAAGGACATGTTCGGAACAACACCCATATACAGTGCAACACCAGTGTATATACCTGTAGGACAATGGCAACTGCTGCAGAGATACACTATGGCATAAGGCATTCCAGTACTCCACATTATCAACTGGGTCTAGGCTGCAACATGTGGTGTTCAGTCTATGGGACACTGCAAAGTGACACACGTGTAGGGCTTACTTGTCATGCATCTGCATAAAGGCTGAAGGAGGTGGGGTTTCAGCATGACAGACCAGTGCACTGCAGCAGGGATCCCAAGGATGCTAGGAATGGCTCTATCTGCACATAGTCAGGTTCAGGACCTGTGGCAGCCATAACCCTACCCACACAGCAATAGTGACGGCAGTCTGTGAACACCATGGGATGTGCACATGAGTAGACCTTGCAATCATGCAGAATAGGGGGACATGTGTAGGGCAAAGTGAACATACACTGGCAAATGCAGATGGCCCACACTGGTATACCTCTGCCAGGAGTAGTGACTGCTGAAGTACACATAAGACGTGTGATAAACCATCATGATAAGGGTGTGCACACATATGCCCACACGATGTGTATGCATTGTGGTCAGCAGCCGCATTCCTAACACAATCTTTAGACACTGCATGTGAAAGTACAGGACATATGTCACATATCGGGTCCGTGTACTGCTAAAATATGCTGTGATGTGGTCCCATGGCAGATCAAGGATGTGTGTGTCAAATCAATAAAAGTGTGTACACCCCCATAGCCATGGTATGCTCTGATGGTTGTCAGTGTAAGAGTATTTGATTGGTCATACATGGTCTGTTGATGTTGACAGCTGTAAATCAGGCATCAGGCATTTACCAATGACAAATGCCCGCTTATCATCCCAGATATGTGTTGCTGAAAAACATAGGGGCTGTGAGCAGTAAAGATGACATAACTGACACCGTACTACACATTCTGTAATGGGTTGTACACCTGTGAGTTGTGGTGCACACTACATGGCAGGGTGCAGAACACGTGCACAGCAATACTGTGTACATGGGTGCAGTGGTATCCAGGAGAAGGGACATCACCTAGTGACACAGCACATGCATCACACACATGTATACTGTTACTATTATGGATTGACTATACCTGAACTGCATGCTGTTCTGTACCATATGTTCTGCATGTTGACAGATGGGTAAAGGGAGGACTGTGTGTACTATCATTGTGCAACCTCACCTGTGTGTGTGTGTGTGTGTGTGTGTGTGTGTGTGTGTGTGTGTGTGTGTGTGTGTGTGTGTGTGTGTGTGTGTGTGCATCTTGGTGGTTAGTTAGTTTGTCTGCAGGTTTCACCCCGGGGAAGTGGAGGGAGGTAGATGCATGTAGGGTGTGTGTGTGCATGTGTGTTTGTGTGGGTGGCGATGTATGCACATGTGAGATTGTGGGGTGTTCATACAGCTGTACCTCCCTTTGGGACCATGCAGTACATGCTAAAAACTAATAACCAGTCTCACAATGAAATTAAAAATAGAGTGTAGAAGGGTCACCAGCCAAAGATTGATGTACACTCAAACGTTGCTGCCAAAACACCAAAAAACGAATAATCCAAGGTCCATAAACGTAAAACATAAAATGATTTATTGAAATCACATATAAACAACGTCGACCTAGGTTTCGTTCATGAAATGAACTTCTTCAGAACAACTTACTGAAATGCAAAACTTCATTATATACCTAAACGCCCAACCCTAATTGATGCCAATTATTCAATCAATATATTAAGCAAACTCTAAATAAACTTAAAAAACCTTAAAAAACAGTTATATTACATTAGTAACAAATTTTGAGGCAGCACAAAAATCCGGTACAATACCCATATACCATATACTTGTATATACAAAGTTAAATAAATAAATCAATATTTAAATGTTTGCCTTACATGAATGTTGAATTGCAAATGATATTATTGGTACATATAAAAAAATATATATAATGAATATGACAAATACATTATAAATATATGTACTAAGAATATATATATATATGTATGTATTCTTAAATGAATATGCATTAAATAAGTATAATAAAATCAATATAAAATATAAAATATGAATACTTAGTTAATTTACATTCAGGTTGTTATTAAACACTAAAATCCCCAATACACACCCAAAAGGCCTTAAAATAAATTCATGAATATAATACATATGAGTCTTTACAAAAAATATATATATATAAAAGTTGTAATTATTAAAAAACTGGTTTGAAACCTTATTGAAAACTGCTTAGACTTAATTTAACTTCTGTACATATATAAATTATTAACAATACGTACTTGTATTAATACATGAATAAATAAATAAATAACCATATACAATAATAATGAAATGTTGTTAAAAAACGATATATATATATTAAATATGTCAAAATTAATGCTCATGAAAAAAAAAAAAATATATATATATATATACATATATATGTATATACAACATGTATATATAATAATATATATTGTATAAACACATCAACACCCTTTAATATTTTTCATCCTTAGAATGGGCTTAATACTAATAAATTCATTAAGGCCAGGGTGTTGGTGAGCATTTAACATTATTTGCATCCGCAGTTCTAGGACGTCTAAATTATATTTTGTTATCTTTCCTTGAGGGTCAAAAGGTTGGTGTGACACACCAAAAAACTTAAAACTATGTTCTGCATATTGATTAACATGTCTAGCTAATGCATTTGTTAATTTTTTATTTTTGATATCTGATAAATGCTCTCTAATACGATCTCTCAAATGCCTGCTAGTTTTGCCTACATAAAAACCTTCGCATTGTTGACATGTTGCAATGTAAACAACATTAGTGGTATAACAATTAATATTTTGACTGATCTTAATGTTGTGTCTATTTACTATCACATTTGTTCCAGTATTTATCAGATACCTACATGTTGAACACCTGCCACATTTGAAATTACCTGAAGGTTTATATGAATAATTTTTAACGTTAACATTTAAACCTTCAAACAAATCCTGAAAGGATGTATCTTTCCTATATACAAAGGTCACTTGTCCTTTGAATATTTCACCCATAGTCTTGTCAGCTTTTATCAAATTCCAATTTTTGTTAACTATATTCTTTACACTGCTTGATGTGTTATTAAATGTTGTAATATACAATGGAATATTATTACTTATATATTTTTTCAAATCAAACTGTTGATCCTTATAATTATTAATAATAAATGTTTCACCTGTATTATTCAATAAAGCCTTATAAAATCCGGTATGTCTCTTACCAATCACTTCCTTTGCAATATTTCTACAAAATTCATTAGGATAACCCCTATTTAAAAACAATGAAATAATATATTCTATTTCTTGTTCGAAGTCCACCTCCTCACTAACAATTCGCGCTGCCCTCACCATCTGGCCTTTGACCACGGCCTTTGTATGCACATGTGAGATTGTGGGGTGTTCATACAGCTGTACCTCCCTTTGGGACCATGCAGTACATGGACATGTATTGCCACATTACACACCAGGAATATCTGTCATGTGTGTAATCACAGGACAGCTGATAGTATAATATGGTCTGTAGCATGGAACAGGCATCCAGAGGGAAGGTAGACACCAGGTACACCCATAATATCGCATTCAGCAGGGAGGTCACCTACAACCCACGTATGCAGCACCACAGATGCATTGTAGAAGTACTAGTTAACACCAGGGAGTGTCACTATATATTACAGTTGTCACATGATAGGCTGCATGAGCAGCATATCTGGCATGTACTGAGCATTACATAGACATCACACACCAGTGTGAGATATTATGGATACAACATAGTAGCCCACACACATAGGGGCCATGCACATCATGTCCGGACATACAGAGGGTGCATACCGAATGACAGCAGTGAGGCCATGTAAAACCACTACACACAGGTCAGGCAGGTAAAGTAGCAACAGGCCTTGTGTTGTGGCCGCTAGTGGGGGCATTTAGAGGACTGATATGTTAATGAGTGGTATCAATGTTTGTATGTTAACGAGTGTGATGCAGGATGGGGTAACACATGGACATACACATGGGACTGTCTGCAAAGCCATGGACAGAGGTGTATGTGTGTGTGTGCGTGTGTGTGTGTGTGTGTGTGTGTGTGTGTGTGTGTGTGTGTGTGTGTGTGTGTGTGTGTGTACTGTTAGGCAATGCTGTACAGGTTTTAAAGTGCATTTATTGTTTTCCCCCACAGGTGGCGAGGTGAGTCAGGGTCCCTCCTGTATGCAATCTGATGTTGGTGTCCATACTGACACCAAAGATGATGACAGTACTGTTGAGGCACAGGTGGGGTTGTCAGGGACCGACACTGCATCAACATTTGACATCCCCCTTTTAGCTACCCCAACCCTGCACACAGTTTCAATGCCAACACATACCCCATCACCAGTGGCCATAGCGGAGGAACAGCTGGCATTTGGTGGAAGTGTACAGGTAAGTGTGGTAACCATGCCTACTGTGTCCAGTCGCAGCAGGCATAGCCAGATGTCTGGCAGGGCACCACATAGGCAGATGTCCCAGGGTGCTCATGATAGGGCAGCTAGACATCATGCTCCTGGCATAGGCGACATAGCTGGTACAAGCAGGCGCATGTTTCAGGCTGTCATGGTGGTGCAGGCACATATGGAATGTTACACTAGACAGGGCCTGAGGCTGCAGAGGGCTGCTCTCGCATCTGTAAGTGACAACCTCCATGAACTGTTGGGTGCCATCCGTGCTTATACTGAGCTCACGGATAGATGGCATGGTGAGATGATGGCCCTCATCGGCCATGGTGTGTCTGTGCTTCAACGTGTGGTGGGAATACGGTGACACCCGTGTGGATGTGGGCCAGCAACACCAACAGCTGGAAGTCAATGTGGATGTGCTAGGACACCAAGGGGCTTCCATAGTGGCAGCAGCAACCCTGGCAGTGCAGGGGTGTGCTGTCCACACCACACCACAGCAGGTCACATGCTAATGGTCCTGGTGAGTCCCAGGAGGGACCTGGTACCAGCAGACAATTGTCATCAGCAGGTGAGAGTAGCACATCGAGGCCTGTACCTGGAAGTGCCCGTGGAACCCCTGGCAGGCACAGTCCATGTGTCCATGGCTGGAGCCAGTGAACTGCACACCCTACCTGGTATGGTCTGCAGATGTCCATAAACACCTGTGTAGGGCAGCCACATGGAAGAATTGTGTGCATGCATACCCACACGCTATGCAAACACACCTAGGGCAACATCATACATATACATCACATCACCTTGCCCAGCTCTTTACAGTACACCCCTCACCCACACACATGGTGTCAAATGTATGGCTCATCCTTGGCCTCTGACAAACCAACAGCACATCCTGTGCATATTATGGTACCTGTGCCACATCCCTGTCATCCATACCATCAATGCAGGGACAGGCTGATATGGTTCTGATGCACACTATGACTGTACTACAGTGTACTACAGTACTGAAGTGTAACATGTTGTAGGGAGTATAGTCTAATGCATATTTGGCAGGTAGTGTAGCCATCCAGCAATTATTCCTTATAGCTGTTAGTAACACTGGTTGGTTGTGGTCTCTATAATGTTATCCATTTGTGTTGTAGGTGTACATGTGTCAGCACTAGGATGCCCTGTGCACATGATGATACCTATGCCACATCCCTGTCATCCATACCATCAATGCAGGGACAGGCTGATATGGTTCTGATGCACACTATGACTGTACTACAGTGTACTACAGTACTGAAGTGTAACATGTTGTAGGGAGTATAGTGTAATGCATATTTGGCAGGTAGTGTAGCCATCCAGCAATTATTCCTTATAGCTGTTAGTAACACTGGTTGGTTGTGGTCTCTATAATGTTATCCATTTGTGTTGTAGGTGTACATGTGTCAGCACTAGGATGCCCTGTGCACATGATGATACCTATGCCACATCCCTGTCATCCATACCATCAATGCAGGGACAGGCTGGTATGGTTCTGATGCACATGGTGACTGTACTACAGTGTACCACAGTACAACAGTGTGACATGTTGTAGGAAGTAGAGTGTAATGCATATGTGGCAAGTAGTGTAGCCATCCAGCAATGATGCAGTATAGCCGCTAATAACACTGGATGAGCTTGGTCTCTATAATGTTATCCATTTGTGTTGTAGGTGTGCATGTGTCAGCACAAAGATGGTCTCCAGTCATATTCCACAACGGGGTATGTCACTGTGGTGACACCACGGCTGTGACATATCTTGGGTAGAGTTGAACACATTTCACAGGTTATTAAACCAGTTACTGCCTGTGCTACATGGACAGGTGGCCCACTGAAGTGTGTATATCCTGCAACCTGATGTAGACCCATCCACATACATGCACACTGTTACTTTGCAACACTGGGACTAGACCCCCATCTAGCTCTGTAGTGATACTGAAGTATGTGGCTTACATTGAACACACCACACAGCGTTTAGGGTTAGGTGTGTCCCAGGTTACCTGTTACTTGCAGAACATCCCCCAACATGTACAGTATGCTAATGGGGGATTTAATGGGTGTATTTGTACAATATGTAGTGTGACATACCATCATATACACATTTACAGACACATAACACCCATACACACATCTGAGATACCAAAGCCTATTGCTGCTAACTAACTTGACCATGTCTCCACTCTGTTATAGGTAGGCTGCACACATCACATGCATAACTGGCTTGGATTGTGGTAACAGTTACCTGTATGGTTGATGGTGACAGTGGTAACCATAACATGGTACATGGGACATATATCGGGTGGACCTGGGTGTAATGACAGTGTACACAGCACCCACATCCCCACTGGATATTGTACTCCCTGACACCCATGATGACACTCTGCCATACCCACCATCACACATTGGCCGCGACTTAGGTACAACCCATAGTATACCCCAACATTGGTACTACAGGGATATGCATCTCATGCACATGCCACATGCATAGTTGTGTGTTGCATTGTCATGCCTCACCTATGGGCAGCAACAACACTATCTGTACTACTGTGTGGCAATGAGTATTGTAATAGGAGTATGTGGCCTTGGAATGCTGTACCCTACAGATATATGGACATGCACAACTACACACACATGCCAGAACACAATGGGTATCCCATGCCTATCACCCCATTTGTAAAACACTGTTGTGCTGGTACTGCTAGGCTTGTTAAGCCATTATGGGGGAGCTTAACAGGGTACATGTAATGTCCCATACAGCAGCAGCCACAACTGACTATGGCAATGGGTGTTGCATTGGTTGTGAAGGCCTTCATGGAATTCCCAAGTACAGGTGTGCTAACACACAGACACTGCTATACTCAGTCATGCACATGTACACGTGTCAGTACAGGGGTGCATCCCTGCAGGTGGTCATAGCTGTGTACCTAGCTATTGTCCAAGGGGTGATGGGTTGTGTTGGGATTGTGTGTACAGTGTTGTCCTGGCACCTGCCAGGTCGCAGTGGGCAATCTACTGACAGGCACTACTGTCCTGACCCTCAGGGTGTGAATGACATGCATCAACCAATTCTTCAGGTGCCACCTGCACATGGCCACTGAGGTGATCAAGGTGACATGTATGTGACATGCATTACAATACATGGTTAGTGTCTGTGATGGAGACCTGTACCCAAGCATGTTCAGTTGACTGTATTAGTGTAGTGGTGGTACCTGTGGCATGTGGTGCATACAGGGTGACATCTCCTATATGTGTCACTTCTTATACAGCTGGGCAGATATGTCAGTCTCAATCAAGCTTAGGTTGCCTGTACATATCCCAGCTGGATACCTGCCATCTGCACATCTGTACAGGGACTGACAGTCATCAGCTTGGCAAGCAGGTATGCAGTAGCATTAGTGTGTTGATGGACATCTGACAACAATATGTATGTCATAACTACATGTCGGATGCCCTCACTAACATGTGCTGTACAAACAGTAACCTACAGTTACATTCCACATGATGGATCATTACCCTATAAGGTGACACAGCTCACACACCAGGGATACAACAGGGAATCCTCAGTGTCCAGTCATGCTCGCAGGTGTGCCTGTTGCCAGTACTACATTAAGCACTCTGCTCTTGCCTGGGTTAGCACTGTCAACAGTAGTACTGCCATGATACACTACATGCCAGTGTGACAGCACATACCCTGGGGTACTACGCCTGTATGTAACACATTCACATGGATAACAGTGCTGTACAGGCCTCATATATGTCCGTGTCCCACACATGACACTCACACCCCTTGCTACTGTAATGACAGCACATAGGTGCATGTATTTTACATGGCATTACATACACTTATTACAGGTTATCAGACTAGGTTGTGTGTCCTGGTTACCAGGGCTAAGCTATGCTTAGCAAGTGTCAACATTGCTACAATATAACAGCTAAGCTGATTTGCACACTGGTAAGTGCTGCCTACACTGTGTAAGTGCCCATACATTTACCCATAGCTTAGTATTGCTTAGCGTCATGCAAACCCATGAAAACCTGCTTAAAGCAGCACAAAACTGCCTTAACCACTCTGTATCCAACAGGCCTTGTTCTGGCCAGCAACAAAATGAACAGCCCTTGCAGGTCTAGAGCCCAGTACCCTTTACACTGAACTCATAACATTTAACCACTATGCCATGACTACTGTGAAGACAGCTGTTGTTTTACCAATATAGCTGTCAATACACATATTGAGTAGTATTGAGCAATTGCCTTTAGTTCCTAAATTGTGTAGTCCTTGTTATTAATATGACTGTTGCATCACATATGTTGTTTTATCATAATGTGCACATAGGAGATACATACGGTGAGACACATCTGGGGGGTATACACAACCGTGACATTTACTCATGACAGGAATATGGTTGTATGCATATAATAGGTCTATATATGTCTACATGTACATACAGATGTATACTCATACATATGTCTGTATACACGTTTGTATAGTGCTACATATATATATAGCCATGTGTACATCTCTTTGTATGTACACACACACACATATATATATATATATATATATATATATATATATATATATATATATATATATATATATGTGTGTGTGTGTGTGTGTGTGTGTATATAGATATACATATATGTATATATAGATATATGTGTATATAGCTATATATGTATGCACATCCTATGTGTACAGATATGCCTAGTTATGTTGGTATATATGTAGATATCTATAACTATATATTGTATACATATCCATTCTGATATACCTACTACTGTCAATATATATGTAGATATCCATATGTATATGTGCATATGTATCTCTATCTGTATATGTGAGACATATATTGCTCTGTATATGTAGATATCTTGGTGTTTATATGTATGTATATATATATATATATATATATATATATATATGTATATATATATATATATATATATATATATATATATATATATATATATATATATATACATATGTACATATATATATCCATCATCAAATGTCCTGAACATGGAGTGTAGCCCTACCTCAGACCCTATAGTCCCAAATCTGTAGTGCAAGGGGATGTCAGGTGTGTATAGCAGGTATATTTGTAGACTTTTGCTACTGTAATAGGGAGTGTCTTCACAGACATGGTGCATGTGGGAGGTCACATCTGCTTTTAAAATGTGCACCATTAGCTACTGACAGGCATCCTAAGGACATCATAGTACAGTACCACTGCTAGCACGTAATGCTTCTGTGGACTTCAGCAGAGATATTGGCTAGTACATGTGGACATTCTGACACACTCTGGACAGTCCAGAGGTGTACACAGAACCCCTTAGTGCAAGACATGTGGACCAAGCCTGACAATGTGGATGTTAACAGCCATGTAGATAGGTATAACATGTAACAACTGGTAAACATTTACCCCCATAGGTTATGCATTCACACACCTCTGTCTGTCCTGACACATAATAACCGTAGGTACAGAGGTGCCATGGCCACATACTACCTACTAGATACTGACAAACATCTGTACAGTATCCCACTGCTCTGTATGATATACATGACTGTTAAGGGAGGACCAGCAGCAGTACATCTGGCAAGTATCTGGACATGACATCTCACTGGGTGCATACACTGGGCTGATATGCATGTAACAAAGCACTGTGCAGACTACAGGCAGATTGACTTAACACTGGCCTACATTTCCTATGGGGGAATGCACATGTGCATGCATATATAGCAGTCTCTACAGGGATGTCAAAGCACAGAGTGCAATACATCAGTGTGAAAGTGCATAACCACAGCCAATGTGAACACAGCCACAGCCACATATGGTACGCTAGCGTTATATTACAGTATATGGACTATTTGTTCAACACCATCCTCATATGTGCCACTCACACACTAACCCTACATATACTGGGCCACTACACAGTGTGGTCTGATGCCTGTCTGTGGTATGGGGCATATGTGTGTATGGCCCTACAAACATGTAAGCCAATAGGGTAACATACAGTGGAGCAGCATGTAACATCAGATAGAACAGGACCAAGAACAATGACATCTACTACAATCTGTAGACAGGCCAAAGTACATATTATCAATACACACACTCTTGACATTCACCTTACATATACAGACCTCAGTACTGTACATACAACCACAGAATGTCCAAGTGATGTCATCAGATATAACCCCTACTAGACATAACATGTGTAGCAGTCTGATATCTCACTGGCTTGTTATCAGTTATGATGTCACTAATCATGGTGTACAGCACATATGCACCTCTTACTGCATGAGATATGCACAAAGGTTGACAGAGCTGTAGCTGGAGTCACATACACAGGGCCAATATTGACATGTTGCTGTGATAACCTCATACATTTACTGCAACAAGGTTTGTTGCAACATATGTCCTATGAGGGATGTGAAGTCAGTAACTCTCACAGCTGTCACCATCTACAGACTGCAATCCTCACACTACCTTTTGCAGTCCACAGATAGGTGCTCTGTGGGTAAAACATGAAACAAAAGGTACCACACAGATAGGGTTCCCTCATAAACATAGCAGTGACATAGCAGTTATTAAAACATGTAGGACAGCCATATCCACACACACCCTGTTAAACCAACATTACTCCAAATGCAGTATAGCAGCACTTACAGTCTGTAGTCAGGTCAGGCACATCCACCTCCTGTGTGTTGCCCTGTTTCCACAATGTATGTTGTTAGAGGTAAATCCCTAATCCATCTGAGATGCTGTTTGCCAAACTACAGAATGAATTCCTGCTCACAGTGAATGAAAAGGTCCAACACCAACATGATGTTCCTAGATATTGGAGTGTGATTCCATGCAATTGGCAATGGAAATGTTACCACCGCTGTTGCACATGCAATCAGCTAGAGGAGGGTGGCAATTTATGCAGAGGCCATCAGCTGATCATGAGCATCAATTTAAATATGCTGCTGCCTAAGCAAAGAAGGTGTAGGTCTCCACATCCACCGGAGAGGGAGTGAGAGAGGCAGACTGAGGCAAAGTAACGTCAGGGAGGGGTGGGAGAGTAGAACTTAAACATGTTTGTCTCACACACCTACCAGCACAGGGTATCAAACCCCTGATGACTATGTAGTGCTATCACATTTCTATGCAGTTATCAGATGCACCACATAGGTTATATGTTAATGAGCCCTCAAAACATATGTGTGATGGTGAGTGGCATCTGCAACAGAGATATGGTAGCTATACAGTAGGTGTAGTACACATGCCTGTCCACATGAACAGGTGCCAGTATCAACACAGCCACACTCTCACAGGGACGCACACACATTGACACACATGGCAGGGCCAGGAATACAACTCATCACTAGTGAGATTGCCACAAAACATTACTGTGCAGGTATCACATACACCACAGGGGTCATACAGAGGTTATATGGGCAAAGGGTATGTGGAGGTGTCTGACATTGGACAGCATGCTTCTGTATACCAATGGGAGTTGTAGTGTGTGTGAATATGATCACATGCATCATACAACACACACATACACACAGGGTGCCAGTACTGACATGCATGGGTGAATTGCTTCATGGGTGTGTAGTGGTCGACTGTGCCAGACAGCTATCCAATGCTAGGTGATGGGTATACCTTGGCATCAGCCCACATGACAATGGTCTGCATTGTGGCTCAGGGGTGTGGTTTCTGGATTTGCCCACACAGGTGGGTATTGTATTCACCATCCACTCACCTGGATGACTATTGTGTGTGGCCAATGCTGTGCATTGCTTGCCATGTATTTGTTCCTTAGTCCATGACATGGACGGTGTCTGGGATGTGCACACCTCCCACATGCATGTACAGTGACATCTGGAACTTTACCTGGGGTGTCTGACCCATGTTGTGTACACAGATTATCATCAGATGTGCCAGTCCTGGCCTCATGTGGTAGAAAGTGATAATGGACAGCAGGTTTACCCTGCACCTACATTGATAGCATGATAACGGCATTCCCTGGTGTCAGTGGCATCTGTCCATACAAGGCATATTTTCAGGCATGGTATGTCCTTTGTGGGTCACATTTGATGGCACCATAGGTGTTGTAAGTGACCAGTGGGGAACATGAGGAAGGTGCACTGTCGGCATATACGTGCCTATTAGACAGATAGACAGATGGACAGGGTGCCATGCCCTCTGTAGCCTACTGCAATCACACCATAGTTATTATCAGTGGGCAATATGCAGGGGACTACCAACATAGCTGTTGTGTGTGTGTATGTGTGTGTGCGTGTGTGTGTGCGTGTGTGTGTGTGTGTGTGTGTGTGTGTGTGTGTGTGTGTGTGTGTGTGTGTGAGACATGGGTTGCAAGTGTTCTCTGGGTAATACTAGGGTTGCTAACTTTGTTTGCCTGGCCTTGATGTCACATGTATGGGTATGGATTTGCACCCCACCCTCTCAGCTCTTTCACATCTGTTATCCCTGTACGGTGGACATTGTGATATATTCTAGGGCCACCATATAAGAAATTTGCAAAACCCACTCCACATTGAGCCCAATTGTTACACACTCACAACCACCTCCAAACGAGATACAAACACAGAGACACACACACACACACACACACACACACACACACACACACACACACACACACACACCATGTCTGGGATAAAAACTCCTACTTAACTAGTTTATTACACTACAGCACTACACAGTTATAGGACGTGCCACCGAGATTACTGGAGTACTCCTTCCCCAAAGGTGTATTTCACAATGAATGACATCAGCAGGATTGCCAAAGTAGGGCATTTGAATTGTAGTGAGTGAGGCTAGGCTAAAATGCATTGCTCCCTACACAGATACTGAAACACATACAAAACATCCACAGCCAACATGTGTGGGAATAGAGCCCGTACCAGAGGTCTATATCACAATACAGCATAAAACTGTTATGGGACGCACCATGGGGATTACTGGAGTACTCCTTCCCCAAAGGTGTATTTCACAGTAAATGACACCAGCAGGATTGCCAAAGTAGGGCATTTGAATTGTAGTGAGTGAGGCTAGGCTAAAATGCATTGCTCCCTACACAGACATTGAAACGCACACAACTGACATGTATGGAAATAGAACCCCTACCAGAGTTCTATATCACACTACAGCATGAAGCTGTTATTGGATGCACCATGGGGATTACTGAAGTGCTCCTTCCGCAAAGGTGTATTTCACAATAAATAACACCAGCAGGATTACCAAAGTAGGGCATTTGAATTGTAGTGAGTGAGGCTAGGCTAAAATGCATTGCTCCCTACACAGACATTGAAACACACACACAAAACATCCACAACTGACGTGTGGGAATAAAACCCCTACCAGAGTTGCATATCACACTCTACAGCATGAAGCTGTTACAGGACACATCACAGGGATTATTGGAGTACTTCTTCCCCAAAGGTGTATTTCACAATGAATTACATCAGTAGGATTGCCAAAGTAGGGCATTTGAATTGTAATGAGTGAGGCTAGACTAAAATGCATTGCTCCCTACACAGATATTGAAACACACACAAAACATCCACATTCGACATGTGTGGGAATAGAACCCCTACCAGAGTTCTATGTCACACTTCAGCATGAAGATGTTATGGGATGCACCAATGGGATTACTGGAGTACTCCTTCTCCAAAGGTGTATTTCACAATGAATGACATCAGCAGGATTGCCAAAGTAGGGCATTTGAATTATAGTGAGCGTGGCTAGGCTAAAATGCATTGCTCCCTACACAGACAGAGACAGACACACACACAAACACAGTTACCATGTCTGGGATTATAACTCTTACCTAACTAGTTCATCACACTACAGCAGTACACAGTTATAGGATGTACCATAGAGATTACTGGGCTACACCTTTCCAAAAGGTGCATTTCACAGTGTATGACATCAGTAGCCTTGACAAAGTAGGGCAATTGCATTGTACTGAGTGTGACTAGCCTAAAAAGCATTGCTCTCTACACAGATGGTGACCCCCCCCCCACACACACACACACACACACACACACACACACACACACACACACACACACACACACACAGTTGCCATGTCTGGGATTAGAACTCATATCTAACTAGTTTATTACATTACAGCACTACACAGGTATAGGATGCGCCACAGAGATTACTGGGCTGCAGTTTTCCAAAAGGTATATTTCACAGTGTATGACATCAGCAGCCTTGACAAAGTAGGGCATCTGAAATGCAGTGAGTGTGACTAGCCTAAAAAGCATTGCTTTCTACACAGACAGTGACACACACACACACACACACACACACACACACACACACACACACACACACACACACACACACACACACACACACACACACACACACACACACATACACACACACTTGCCATGTCTGGGATTAGAACTTCTACCTAACTAGTTTATTACACTACAGCAGTACGCAGTTATAGGAAGCACCACAAAGATTACTGGCCTTTCACAGTCCACTGTTGTTTGCAGACATGTCCTTCATTTGTTTAAATGTGTGAGCATGCCCAGTATAACCTTTCCGTATGTTTTTGGCTGACATTGCCTTCATTTCTCTAAGTGTGCGAGCATGCCCAGTATGCCCTTCTGTACTGAGTGTGTGAATCAATTCCAGGTAGTTTGTACTGCAGTGCAGACCTTTGTGTTGTACACCTACAGGTAGCATGCTGTTTCTGCAGGGTATCCATCGATCGTTTGGCAATATGGGGACAAACTGTGCAGGGGATAGTGTGTACTGTATTGAACTGTGTGTACTGTATGTGATTGTGTCTGTGCTGCTTCAGCTGCATGGTACTGCTGTTAGCAGAGATATTCAGACATGTACTTTTATTCACAGTGATGTTTTCTGTTCTTATGTACTGTCAGGTGGACATTCATGCTCACAGTGATGACTTGGGGGACAAGGGTGACTGCAGCTGTGTCCGCTATTGTGGGCAGACATCTACTTATTCATGGTAGGTTATGCCATTCTGGAGGGGGAGCTGCAGACACTTGGTGCTGGGTTTGTGTATCCAATTCAGCACCGTGGTACATTGCTGGCAGAGGATCCCATACTTATCCGCCCATCCACATGGCAGTATGGCCTTATCTTGCTGTGGCAATGCCTCACAGCTGTACAGATTTGCACAGGTTAGCCAGAGGCAGGGGCCATGGCTTAGGACATTTACCCTATTGTGGTGTACGGTCATGTGTGTAGCCACCTGTTTATGTGTTTGCAGCCAGGGATAGTGTGTGCACACAGCTTGGTGTTGGACCCTGTACATTCCATACTGCCCATTCTCCTACACCCCTCTCTTTTATTCTAACTTCTTCCATACATTATGCATACATTCTATGGTACTTTCCCTAAGGATATCACCACATCACAGGCGTGTATTAGTGTTGGTACACAGTTCATGCAGTGGAACATGGTGGACATGTTACTGTGGTTTGTCCACATGGCCTTGCATATGGCTTATATGGAGTGTGTTATATTGGTATTTGGGTGTCCATGACATAAGCATTGGCAGTACGTGTGAGACATAGGCTTTGGCAGGCACCTGTGAGGCATTAGGTGTTGATGCAGGCCAGATGTGGCAGGATGTTGCATTCTGTCAATCCTACAGTCCCAGACCACCATACAGTATATTCCCCTGGAGTGACAGGGTAGATGTGATAGTTGTTCATGCCAATACCTTCTATCAGTCTTGATCAGGTGGTGTGGATGCCGGCAGAGTGCTACCTACAGCTAGGGACACACCTGCATGGGACACCTTCTCTGCATGCTGCAGTCTTCCACTATTGCCATATACAGGTGGGGTCATACTGTACCCATTCCCCACAGCAGGGATATTGCCAGAGAGGTGCCTCTGGGTGGTGTTTGCTTGGCTTTGTGCATGTGTGCTATGGACAGTACTTGCATCTGACACACAGATATGCATAGGGCATTACAGTTATGCTGACATGAGCAAGTACATCAGCTGATTCCCAATACATCAGTCCTACCTCCTTTCTGATCTGCAGGTGTTCACACAGACATCACCTGTATACCCTACTACAGGTCCTGTTACTGTGATGCATACCTATATGTACAAATCCAAGGGTGTCACCATTTCACAGTGACACAATATATACTGTATGTCTGGGGTACTTTCCCCTGTGTACTGCTTGTATATCTAGCCCAACAGCCATGCCATGTCAGTCTTTCAGATGGTGACACATATTACCACCATACATTTACAATGGCTTACTGCTGGCATGTGTTATACTGGTGGGGATTGTCTTTGGCATTGCAGTCATGAGGGCTTGTTCTTGTTATCAGCAGTAGTGGGTAATGGTCACCAGGTCTTACCTCAACATGCATACATACTGACCACTCTCACACATTATGAAACACACACCATCCTAACACACAAAGACCTGCTACCTTGGCCACCTCTGGCCATCTGTGCTCCACTCGTATTATACCTACTCATACATGTTACTACATTTCTACACATGACTGGGGGGGGGGGGGCACATCTAAGTGTCACTACATTTCTACACTGGATTGGGGGAAGAGGCAGACCTGTCTGTTTCCACATGTCTACATAGGCGAGGGGAGCACACCTGACTGTTACTACATTTCTACATAGGATTGTGGGGGACACACCTGACTGTTTTTACATTTCTACACAGGTTTGGGGGGAGGGACACACCTGACTGTTTCTACATGTCTACATGAGAGTGGGGGGACACTTGATTGTTACTACATTTCTACATAGGGTTGTGGGGGGACACACCTGACTGTTTTTACATTTCTGCACAAGACTGGGGGGCACACCTTACTGTTTCTACATATCTACATAGGATGGGGGCACACCTGGCACTTGCACACATTTTCTATGACTGTACTGGTATGTCAGGTACTCCATTTCATTCTGTATTCTAACCCATCACACTGAATAGAGGCATATCAGTGTACTATAGGTCTTAGCTATGCTTGCCCTACATATTAGTGTCTGACTTCCTACCCTTCAGAACTAACATCCTACTGCCTGACCTGCTGTAGTCTGTCTGTGTAGGCCTGGGGGGAGGTTACCCATAGGCATCATTCAGAGGCCATAGCACATGCTCTGTTTGGGTTTGTTGGCACCTGTCCTGCTGGCTGAGACTGTTGTTGGGTATGTGAATCACCCTGACTGGCATGTGTGAGTCATATGGAGACACATGTCACCCAGCAACTTTCCTGCAGTGGGATTTGTCACCCTGTGTAGTACTGGTTACTATGGTGACTCCAGTATTTGTTACAGATGTCATGGTACCACTATGGGTGTCTACTATCTGCTGTCATAACATTCAGCCACCCAATTCCCTTGAATGCTCACATCCATACCATAGATACAGGTAATAACACATTCAACTCCATTTGGCAATTGGTAGGTTGATTGACTTACCCTGTGGGTGTGCCAGGATTGAGGATGGTGCTGGAGGGCTGCCTATGTTGGATGCACATAGTACACTTCCTATACATGGTTGAGCACAGGTAGTATCATGTTTGGCATCCCTTTTACTGAATGTGTGAGTCAGAGAGAAGTGTCATTCCCTGGGTCCCTACTGTTTCAGTGTATGTGCTATGTGTTGTCTCTTTGCAATGGCCAGGGCATACTGGGCATGCCTCCATCTGCCTATTGGGGAAGGCTCAGGTTGTTCCTCCTCTGAGTCACTCTGTGCCTCTGCAGGCCTTGGCATTGGTGCGGGGCTGTGTGGCCCTGCCCCGTGCTGTTCCTGCTGCAGCTGTTTCCACAGGATCATATTGTGTAGCATGGCACATACTATAACAATTTGAGTACATGTAGCTGGTGAGTACTGCAATTCTCCACTGGATGTGCCCAGACACTGGAACCATGACTTGAGAATCCCAAACACATGCTCTGTTATAAGTCTGGTCTGAGCGTGTGCCTCATTATGGCGTTCTTGTTCAGGTGTGTGTGCATTTCTGATGGGTGTCATCAGCCACGGCTCCAGTGTGTAACCAGCATCCCCCACTAGGTGACCATAGGTAATGTCTCCATTGGCAAATCTCTAGTACAGCTGTGTCAGATGCCAAATGTGGGAATCGTGATAGCTTCCAGGGCAGCCAGCACACACATTCATTATAATGCCCTGGGCATCGCACACAACCTGGCAGTTGATGGAGGGAAGGCTCCTGCGGTTGATGTAGGCCCTATCCTGATCACTGGGTGGTGCTTTGATGCATATGTGCATGCTGTCTATAGCATCCACTACCTCAGGATATTCTGCTGTTTGGTGGAAGAGATGCATATTGCTGGCCAACACCTCACGGGTGTTGAGGAAATATATGTGCTCACTGGCATGTGCTAACATGACATCCAAGAACTGGTGGAATACTCTGGATGCTGATGCCTCTGAGATCTCCATGATATCCACAGTTGAGCTTTGGCAGGTGCCTGTGGTTAGTATTCCTAGGCCTACACATACCTTGGTATCCACTGGGATGGGTTCCCCTCGGTCAGTTCGGTGTGTAAGTGGTGGCTAGCACAGCTCAACAATTTGTTGTAGGAGGTCCATGTCTACCCTATAGTGCTCCACTATCTCTAGCTCATATAGCCCCTAGTAGGTTACCCTGGGTCTGTACACTCTTCTCCGTCTCCTCACTGTGGGTTGATTGGCAGCATTCACATCCTCACCACCCTCAGCCTCTTGCACATGTTGTTCTATGTTGCCTGCTGCAGCTCCTATCATTTTGTAGTTTTGTTTGTTAAAAGTTCCCCGCTTGTATACACTGGTGGTGTAGAGCATGGGAAAAACCAGAGGGAAGAGTGTTTGCATAGTTTATAGTAATGTTCTTGGTTGGGCTGGTCTGCTGCCTGTGTAATTGCCTTATTCTGATACAGTTCACCTGCTAGCTATGCTAGTTCTCCTTGATTATCTTCCTACTACTGTTTTCCCTTCCCCATTACCTTCCTGGTTAAGCCCGGGGGTGCACCGTGCAAACAGAGTGCTCAAATGTGCACAGTGCTGCTATTTCCTGATTTAAATTTTTTTCCTTTAAAACCCGGTGCATGGCACGCACACCCACTTTGGCAATGTAAAGAGTGCTAGGCAGATTCAGACACAACCCCTTGCTTAGCTGTGCTAAGGTTCAGAGGTTCATAGGTTCATAGGTTAGTACTAGGCTAACTGCCCTTATGGGCCATTTTAAGCCTAGCCAATTACCCCATGTCAGAATCAAACCCTGCACCTTGTGTTTCTAAGGTAAGCTAGGAGAATACCCGAGCAACAAGGCTCCAGTCCGCTTACAGTATGCCTGACACACACCACTATGATGTCAGCTAACTCCTAGGCTTGCACCAAGCTATTTCTACTCTTACACTGTTGGGACCTGACTAGCATGCTGGGGAAAACTTGGATTCACTATCATTCCCCTCATTTGCATAGGATTGCCTGCTAATGCATAGCTACATGTCTCACACTGAGCCTCCCCCATTAGCAACCACTACTCACTGGCCATGTTGACTTCTGCCTGCCAGTGACTTTCATGGCAGAATAGTGATTTCAGTTAGAATGTTTATTTTAGGTTTATTTAATTATCCCCCCCCCCCCCGATCCCATTTGCGTGCCTCTGCCCTAAGCTTAAACAGCTGAGATTGGCTAAAAAAAATAAAAGTTGATTTTTTTTTTATTTTTTAAGCTGTTTGCAATGCCAGTGGCCTTATGCTTGGCCGTTGGCATGCTTCCTGACTGATATGCAGCCTCTATTTGGAGCTGTCACTGATCAGTTTTGGATTTTGCAGAAATATACTCGGTTACTAACTGCCTAAAAGACTGGATGCCATTAGTACTTTAAATAAAAATGCAAGCCAGTAAACTGGTAAAAAATCTTGGTGCCAAATGCTAAGCTCTGCTCCATAATCTGGGAAAGTATGCATACAAGTTTTAGGTGACTGCACTCCAATACACTACTACTGGAAACTATAAACCTAATAAAAATGTGTAGTGCCATTTTCCACCTCAATGCTAGTGAAATTCTCACTGTGATACAACCTGTGCTGAATACTGGTGCCATTACCTTTCCACTTATTTTTATTAAAACCCCAAAGTGATACAGCCAGATACATTATTAAATATTGAAGCAGAGGTCATAAATCTCCAATTGTATGAGGCCATAAATACACTATTTATTATTTATTTATTTGCAGTTGGTTTACCAGGATAGTCCATTAGGCCAAAAGAACCCGTTTTCAATGGAGTCCTGGGGAGAAAAGCTCCAAAAACAATTAGCAAGGTTACAATAAGGTATTTAGTTTCAATTATACAATTCCTATGGACTTGGAAATACAGTAGACTAGTGTACAAACATATACAAATATTACAATCTTGTATCACTGAAAACAATTTACAATATAGAAGCTGAGAGGCTTTTACAACTTAGGGTGGGTTACACTGGAGATATCTTTCATACATTCAGGATGAGTAGCTTAATACAATCAAGAGAAAGGTATATGAGCTGGCATAGAACCTTTCAATATAGAAACAGAACCTTTTCCATCAGAAGGTATATTTACACTAAGGTACCTTTAAGTATTCAGAAAAAGCTAATACAAGCAAGAGCAAGATCTGCGAGTTTAGTAGAGTAAGTAGAAATTCTCATTATGAATAGGGGAGGAGAAGTGAAAATTCTCAGTATGAGGAGATTATGTTGGGTGGGAGCAGGAGCATTCCCACTGGGAAATTAAGTGTGAGTGAAGGGATTTTTTGAATGAGAAGTGATTTGTGATGGTACGAATGGATGGGGGTAAGAAGTTCCAGAGATGAGCAAGACTGTAGGATAAGAGTTTTTTTCCAGGGGGACGAATTGGTTTATACAATTCAATTAAGTTTTGGTTGTTAGATCTTAGAATTCTATCAGGGAGGTGCATTTTGAAGGTAGAGGAAAGGGATGGGCAGAGGGAGGGATTGAAGATGAGTTTGTGTGCAAGAGTCAGTTGGACGTAGGTGAGGTGATTGGGTAGTTCTAACCATTTTAGTTTGTGGAGAGCTGAACAGTGGTGTGAGGAGGACTTATGGGAGGTAGCAAACTTGACAATTTTGTTATAGCAAGAGAAGAGTTGTGTTTAAATACACTAAATACAGGGTCAATCAAACTTGACTCTCTGCAACAAATTATCTTTTGTGAAAGGTTAGGATAAAATTGGAAAGCCTCTTTTCATGAAACTATGTAGACTAAAATAAAAATGCATAAACATCTAGTTACTGACTCCTTTTAGTTTAATAGACAGAGAAAGCAGGTAATCCTTCCCAGAACCTTTTCAAACAAAGACCCCTCTCACAGGACCACACAACAATCCTCCCTTTAAACTATCAGTAAATTATAAACTTTTACCAGCTTTCCTGCAAGTGCTTTAAGTAAGTTTTGGTGGCTTTCATTACAAATATAACATTTGCTTAAACTTGGAACTGCAACTTGGAACTTCTTGCTGGAGGACTACAACTTTGTTTGCTACTGAAGTAGACCATGACCTTTAAAACATGCAAAACAGAGTAATTTAATAAATAAAATGGCATGGGTAGAAAATTATTCTGAGCTGTGCTGTTAATAATTAAATTTTCTCCACCCTTCTTTTTTTTCTGTTACCTCCATAACTATACTTTCAGAAGCCCTAGTGACTGCAGGGCTTACAGACCCACTCTCATTACTTCTATGATAATTACAACAGCCCTAGTGGGAGACAGTTGTCTCCTCCTCCTCCTCCTCCTCCTCCTCCTCTTATATCTCTGTTATTCAATGCCCTCCATATTCCTCTCAATAGTCCATAACTTGACTGTTTAGTAACTTGAAACACTATATTTTCAAAATCCATTTTGGCAGAAGGGCTACCTCTCTCTCTCTCTCTCTCTCTCTCTGTTTCATTGTCTTTCTACTTGCTCTCCCATCTCTTCATTTCATTATACCGCATATTAGACTTCTGGTTTGAATGCGTCTTACTACAACTTTTCTGTATACCCTCCTTTGGCTATCAGACCACCATGCCACTAAACTGCACAACCGCAGGTAGGCAAAAGTGCCAAAGCATCACACAATATCAAACAGACATACCACTGCATCTTACCAAACTTAAAAAAATAGTTTTATATATATGTATATATATATATATATATATATATATATATATATATATATATATATATATATATATATATATATATATATATATATATATATATATATACTAGTTAAAACAACTCCTAACCAAGACCTGAAAATAATCACATCACCAAAACTCCCTTAATGAGCATATTAGCAAAACACTGCCTTGTCTTTTTTAAGACAAGGAGACATAAACTTAAACCCAGATCCTTCACAACATTACAACCAGATCAATTTCCCAAATAACAGAGTCTCAACAAAAGACCTTAAACTTATCTTACTAAACATTTGCATCATAAATAATAAATGCACAAACCTGCAAGCCTTGTTATCAACTGAACGACCACACATAGTAGCAATATTTGAAATCTGGTTAGAAGATAACTTCTGTCCATCAGGTTTTATACAAAATCACTCCACATTGTTCTCTGACAACAGACCAGGTACAAGACCAGAGGAATCATGCTGATGCTACTAGAATGCAAATCACCAGTGCAAATTTTCGCCACATCCAAAAGCAACACAGGAAATTATATGGCATCAAACTGGGTTTTATGCTGCCTGGCACAGGCAGGTCACACTCATCTATATATTGCCTTAGTCTATATCTCACCTCCATCATCACCTGCACAGATACAAAATTTAATTCAGGAAATGTTCCTAATGGCCACCCAAAAAGCACTATATTATTGGGAGACTTCAACTGTAAATCATCCAGACATGATGGCAATACAAATGCTTCAAGAATTCCAGTTAGCACCATTGGCTAAACCCCCAACTACACCAAATCATCTAACAAAGAATGCCTCTACTCTATAGACTTAATAATAACTAACCTCCAACAGAAATACACGGGACTTGATTCCCTCCCTAATAATCTCAACAACTACTGTACTATTTCCATATGGTCATTCAAAATGCCAAAACTTCCACCACAAATATTAATTGATATGCCCTTCCCAGAAAATAAGATTAATTTTCTAAATGCCACTCTTAATGCAATTTACTGGACAGCACTACACAATACTACTGGCCTCTCTAGAGCACTACAATGTTTTACCACCATCCTAACTGCAATACAAAATTCCATTAAGAGGACAAATATACTCATGGCTAACCCAAGACATCAAAAAGTGATGAAACAAATGCAGCTTGGAGAAAGTGGAAACCATACCCATGAAATAATGTGCTACACCAAACATACCTTACCTATAGAAAGGCAGCTAGAATAGCCACCAACTCCACCATTAAAGCATATTGTTTAAGGGGAAGACAAAAGACCGCAACAAGCAAGCTTAAACTGTTTTGGAATTAAATAACAAAGTTAACTAACCATGTAAATGTATCCAGTCACTTTGCTACTTCTAATACTAACTTTGGTGAAATTTATATATTTTCTAATATCACCCATCTAAACTATAATTACCAATTTCTAACCAACAACTCAAGCAATTGCCATCAATAATGCTGAGCAGTTATATCCTTTAGCAGAGCCTGTTGCATCTTTTTACGACTAGTGAAAGTAGAAAAGTACTAAAAAACTTAACATATCAGTTGCTAACTTTAGTAAACTCCATCCCACATAACTGAGAACAGCTGCCATTCTCTAAACACAGGACTCTTACCTTTGGATTTCAAGCACTCCATCATCATCCCACTCCAAAACGTCACCACCACTTCACTTCCAAAAGACTACGACCCAAATTCAATCTTTGTCCATTTTACAAAATCTTTGAGAAACTTCTATATAAATAATTATTCAGATATATTAACAGCTATTGTCTACTGCCTGACAGTTTCTGTAAATAATTCAATATGGCAACAACTTTACTTACAGCCATGGCCATTATCAATAGTAACATGAGCAAAGGTCTCATGACTGCAGGGATCTTTGCTGATATGACTACATAATTTGAGACAGATGACAACATCCTTATATACAAGTTTAGAAAACTAAAACACAATAAACTGATTTCAGAACTACTTATCAAATACAGTTTTTCAGGGACATGCCAGCAATAAATAATCCTCATTTGGAATTCTCAGTACAGGAGTCCCCCAAGATTCATTAATGGCACCCCTACTCTTTTCCTTCTTTACAAATGACCTAACTAGTGACCTGCCACAACTAGATGTTGTACTTTATGCAAACAACATTTTTACAGCTTGAAGTAATCAAAAGTCTTCCAGATATGTAAACTAAAGTGCAAAAATCTTTATAGCTCTTTATCAATGGTCAGCAACCAATTAGATTCTAAGCAAACCTACTAAGACAAATGTGTTAATTTTATGAAACAGAATTTATTGAGTGCTTCTGTATTCATTTAGGACTTCATCAGAATGATTCAGTACACTAAACAGTTTTTAAATCTCACTGACAGGAAATGCAAGAACATTTGATTACATCATTTCCTAATTAAAACAAATTTTCTCACACTCATCAACTTATTAAGTTAACAATAGACTCCAAGTAAAAATAAAACGTATGTACTGTTTTCTAAAACAAAACTTATGTTTTACAAGCTTTTAAAATTCATAAAGTGCATCATTAATTTTATTACAATGTTGCTTTCATCAACTTATGAATCAATGTATTTTTTCACTATAAAAGACATTACTGTTCAAGAAAGTTGTTGTTATAACTTGGTTGCATGCATTTTCAAAACTGGATGTAGTGATACATGTCCATTAAATCCTGGGGGGTAGACTCACATTAAGGCATAACTGCCATATTAATTCCTGATATTCAAGTAAAGTCTCCTACTGTCCACCCCTAGGGTTTGTTTCTATTTCTTCTAATAACCAAAACAGGAATCCACCCTTCTTACATGTTTTTAAGTGCCAATACAGTGCATTTGTTTCCACTTGTTTAGTTATCTCATAGTAGTGTTCATAAACTCTTGCTTTTAGGACTCTCTCTGTCTTCCCAACATAAAATGAGAAGCACACTTTACAATAAGCAAAGTAAACCACACCTTTTGAGAGACAGTTAAATTATTTATTAACATTAATAAGAATGTTAATAGTAGGGCAAATGATATCAGCATGGTGTGCCATAAACTTACCGTATTTGTAAGTACCTACTTTTTCATACCTAAGTCCTAGTCTTTCTCTATCAACACTGCTTTTGAGAAGGTTTTTAAAGTTACATCCCCTTTTATAACTATATAAGAGAGGTTTGGGAAAACTGCCTGACTATTGGGCAACCTTGAAAAAACTCCCCAGTCTTTTTGAATAATTTTCTGTATTACCACCCTATCATGGTTATATCTCAATGTCAGGGATCTTGTGTAACTTGATTCTGTTTCATTCATACGATGTTCAGCATATTTTAAGCTGGTACAATTTTCACTCCTCCATTTTATACCTAGAAGGTAAATTTCATATCCCACCTTTCTTGTATTTCTTTTTTTCAGGTTGGTAACTAAGTGTTCAAAGTATCCTTTTCTAAAAACAGCTTAGCCACACATTCTAGTTCCTTTACTAAATCACCGTAATCAGATGTCATATAGGCAACTTGTACTATCTGACCCTTTACTATTACTTTTTTCTGATGAAGGGGATGGTTACTATTAAAAATAGATATGAATTGGCAAAATTTTCTTTTCTACACAAAGACAATTTTAAGTTGTTGTCCCCTAGAACCCTGATCAACTTAACATCCAAATAATGTACTTCTTGTAATGTAATACTATGAGTAAACCTTAGAAATTCAGTGATACCATTTATATATTGGATACCTTTCTATAATAAAAAACTTCATCCAAGAAATGAAAATACACCATATTTGTATAAAAAAGGGGAATTAAACACATAACACTTTTCCCAGTGTAATAAAATCAGGTTTGCAAAAGAGGGGGCACAGGCCACTCCCATAGCAACCCCCCATTTGCTTATAATATTCCCCTTAGAAGTAGACATAGTTGCTGTCTAAAACAAGTTCCAAACATTCCATAACCATTTTAAGTTTGTTTGTGGTTAAAAATTCATGTTCAATTAAAATTTCCTCAAGTCATTCCATTCCTGTATTGTGAGGAATTACAGAGAACAAATATATAGTATACAAACATACATTGGGAAAGCTGCCCTTGCCCTTCATTAGGAACCTTGGCCAAGAAATCCCAAATCTATTAGCATATGTTCATGTAGTCGTAATATCAATTTTAACTTCCTGTCCACAAACACTGCCAAGAGGTAAGTCTTTGATTGTCCAGCAGCTACTATTGACCTAAGGGGTGTATCTAGGAAATCTCTGTGAATCTTTGGTATACCAAAGACAAAAGGAATAACTGGTCTAGGATTTGTAAGAAATTCAAACAGACTCTTGTCTAGACCACTCTGTAAAAAGTTGTCATTCAAAATCAAATCAATTCTCCTATAGGCCAAGTTGATCTCATTTTTCGAAACTTGCACATATCACTATTCAGTAAATCCAACAGTTTGGCCCTATAACACCAAATGTCCATAATAACCACCCCACGCCCATTGTTGGGTTTCATATCTCTTCTATCGTTGTTTGAGCTCAATTCTTTCAAAATACGTTTCTCATCAGTATTTAAATTAAATACATGCCTCTTGTTAGTATTCAAGTAATGTCTAATGTGCTTGACTAATGCTTCAGAGTTAGTGAGATAGGATCCAAAGGGGGGTTAAAGAAACTTTTTTTCTTAAAAGGTAGTTTAACATTAGATTCTGTTGAATTTTCAAACTATATTGCCAAGTTGAATTTACTCAAAAATAGCTTTAAGTCAGTAAGTACTTCACTGATATCAGTCTTGGCAGTGTACACAAAAGTAAACCCTTTTATAAAATGCGAAAAGTGGGCAGGATTTAATTCTAAAGTACTATAGCTGTAGACATGTAAATTATTGAAGGAATACACTACTCCATCTCTCTTAATGATTTTAGTATCTAAATTCTCACTCATAGGATTATAAATAGGGTTACATTTCTCTGCCTTCTATGATGGCCCCTTCCTCTGCAGGTCATGTACCACCTAGTTGTCTAATTGGGTCACCTCTTGCCTGTTCTTCATTTGTCTGACCTCTGCAAGGGGGGGGATTCTAAAGGGTCTTGCAGATTAAAGCTAGTCTCATTGTCTCTAAGTTCCGTGTTAGGCTCAACTTGAACATCATTGTTATCATAAAAATTTATGCAGTGGTTAACCTGTGGGGGAAGTTTTGTTTTAGAAAATAATATATAAGTATTAATTTTACTTGGATTGTGTTGTTACTTTAATAAGTTGATGCGTGTGAGAAAATTTGTTTTAATTAGGAGGTGATGTAATCAAATGTACTTGCATTTCCTGTCAGTGAGATTTAAAAATGAACTGTTTAGTGTATTGAATCATTCTGATGAAGTATTTAATGAAGATGGAAGTGATCAACAAATTCTGTGTTTCATAAAATGAACACACTTGTGTTGGTTTGGAAACCTTCTGTGAATCATTTCCAAAGTGTTTTTTTTTTTTTTTTTTTTTTTTTTTTTGTGGTCACACACCTATTGTCCCCAACAGCCAGAAATGCCATAGCTAAACATGCTCTTCTCCCAAAAATAGAATGCTGCCTACCTATAATCACCCTACACTCATCTTATAACACACAAAGAGTATAGATATCTAAAAACAAAATCTTTAGATCTGCTCTCTTGATGGATGAGCATATACATCACTATGAGTCAATAAAAAAAGACAAAATGTCTTCCTGTAACTGAAAGAACCTTTTTCTACTTAACCCCTTACTATTTAAAATCAATAAGGTAGGATACTACCCACCATTAAGAAGAAGGCTTCCATTAAAGGAATATTCATATGCTTTAAGTCAAGTCAAGAAAACAGCATAACTCTTGCCTGCTCTAGTTTTAGAACTTCAGTAGGAGAAAAAGTATTCTCTAGCTCAGGACCTGCCACCTGGAATAAAGTACCACCTGAATGCAGAACTTTAGAGACTCTGAAATAATTTAGGAAGGCTCTACTTAGCCACCCACAAGAGGAAACAACATGCAGTTCCTTACAAAGAATAATATTATTAAGATAGAGTTGTAATAGCAATTCAAATATATACTGTTGAAGGAGCACTGCAAAAATATTTTTTTGTATATAAAATTGCGCTTCTCATCTTAATGTAAGCTTTGTCCCATATACCCTATATAAAATTATGTCTGTCATCTGAATTTATCCAACAGCCAAATCTTTCATATTTTGTTGAAAATTGCTTCTCTCATCTGAATGCACTTTGTTCATATTAATTAGAATTTTATGCTACACTGTTATCAGTGTTTACTCTGTATTAATGTGCATTATTGTATACTATCTGTGTTATGTATAATCTGTATAAATTTAAACTTGTTATGCTCACTGAGCCCGGGTCACAGATGGAAAGGATTAACTGACATGCCCACTAACTTGGTCAGCAAATACCAAATAAATAAAATAAATATGTATTAGATGGGTTCCTATTAGATTGTCAAAGATGCATAATTTTGAATGAGTCTTTGCTGAACTTAAAATAATGAAAACTGAAAACAGCAAAGGGGCATATGAGCAATTTCTTTCCCTGGGAAAAAAATTGCTTGCCTGCGGTAGATTGCTGTTTTGTAAACTGTAGTGCGATCTCAGAGTTGGTATATTTAGTTTGTGTGTGTGTGTGTGTGTGTGTGTGTGTGTGTGTGTGTGTGTGTGTGTGTGTGTGTGTGTGTGTGTGTGTGTGTGTGTGTGTCTTTTGGACAAGCAATTTCTTTCCCAGAGAAAGAAATCACTCATATGTAGTTACGCTGTTTTCAGTTTTCGTTTTTATGGGTTCGATGAAGACGCATTCAAAGTAATGCGTCTTCAATGTTGTGATATAGACTCATATTAGATTTGTGAAATATCTTAATGACAAAATGTAATAATATTATTAAAAACATTCACTTGACATAGTATGGAAACAGATGTATTTCAAATTTATGTTTTACAAAATGCTCAAAGAAGGCCACTTCGATGATACTTTAGGAATGAATGAATATGTTGTGATGGAAGTTGACAAAGTAGCAGATACTGCTACAGACAATAAAAGCTGAAGGATTAAATAATGAATTAATGAGTAAGCTGTTTCTTAAGGAAGAGATAATTGCTCAGATGTATTGAAATCGTAATCGGTAGCTGTTATTTTAAATGCAGACATAAACAGATGTGCAACATTCTGTGCTTAAAATGTTTTACTTCAGACTTGTTTTACTCCAATATCTTTGGTAAGTATACTGGTTATTTTTAATACAAAGTATTTCTTTCCTCAAATTTTCAGTTTTCCAATTTTTATTCAGTTGCTATGTCAGCAGGATTGTCATTGTTAGCTGAAGATGCAAAGGTGGTTGATGTGTTAGGTACAATTTCTGAAATGATGCTTTATGTTTAAAACATTGCCTTTCATGCTGCCTGCCTTTAAGTTTGCACTGTATGGAATTATGTCTGTGAGATGGACACTGTTGAAGGTTCAACCTTATTCACAGAATTCAATCACAAAAATAAGGACCTCTTCAGTTTCAGGCAGGGGTTCTCTAAAGGAAACCAATGAATGCCCTGGTAAATGATATAGGGAAGAAAGCCCCCCCCCCAAAAAAAAAAAGTCTCTGACTTAGTGCATATCACAAAGGGATCTTAAGCCCAGGGAAGAAATGATAGGCAGTTTACCTTCTTCGGTGGAAATGATGAAGGTCAGAGGTCTTCCTCTTGAGAGCAGTCCTTAAAATTTACATATAAAGATGTAGATCAAGAAGGTTTCCAGTAAATGACTTGACAACCCCTTTCCTTTAGATGGTGTGTTCACTCATTCTGTTTCACCTGATAGGCTTGCATCACGTCATTCTGTCTTTCCTTAGTTGGATTTTGCCTTCAGCAGTGTGACTACTAAGATAAAGACCTGTCATATTTTGAAGCTGCTGGAGTTGCTATCAGACATATTGGTCAAGTCATATGAGTTGGGAATGGAATATGGGACTGAGTTTGTGCAATCAAATTCAGCAGGGATTACCAACAATGGTTTGCAGGATAGGCCCCTTTCTGAAAATGATGGTGAAAAACAGACTCATAGAAATAGTTTTGAAGGAAGAGACTACTATTCCTGATTCTTTCTTGTTTCTACCAAGGAAATAAAGTCCACTTTTGCACCTGCACATTCTAAACAAGTCAATGAAAATGAGGAAGCTCAAAACAGGCATTTTTGCAGTTCTTCCTGCCCCTGTTTTCCCATGGAGAATAGATGGTGACTTTGCATTTGAAAGATGGCTAGTGGCATATTCTGATATGCAAAATTCACAGGAGATTCCTTAAGTTCCAGGTAGAGAGCCATGACTTCCAGTTCAAGGTGTTTCCTTTCATCTGATAATGATCTTAAGTACCTGGTTACAGCAGTAACTTGTTGTGGTTGAATAGAATTAACGCCCCCCCCCCCATGTGTAGGTGATTCTCATTCGGAAAAACCTTCAAGAGCCCTAAAGAATTGAAATCTTTTTTTTCAGAGTTCATTGGGTTCACCATCAGTGGGAAGCAGAAAAAGTTTGCAGATACCCAGAGGAATGTTTCATGGAGGTTTTTTGTACCCAGAAAGGAATATGGTGTACTACAAAATAATATACTTCAGAAACTACTGATATGTTCTTCCTTAACAATAACTCAGAAAATATGTCAGACTAGAGAATTCCTCATGATTTTGGGTTGTAAGTCAACATGCATGGAAGCATTCGTGGAAAATGTCTTATGGTATAAGACGTGTGGTTCCACATGGGGAAGTGCTGAAACACAAAGGTGATGTGATACCGTCTATTGGACCAACCATGCTTTTACATTGATAAGATTTTATACAAACATGAACCCTTCCTCAAGACTGACTATGCTATTAATGTTAGATACAGTACCTTAATACTCATTTGTGTATAGAGAGGGTGAACAGACTACACAATTTCAGCTCTACTGGCCATAAGAAGCACTTAAAAAAATAATAGTATGAAAGAAAGAAATGTGTGTGAAAGCAGTTTGATCTGCAGTTTAGATGACAAGAGGAAATTATAGAATTAACTCAGAAAAAAAGACTCTGTGGTTAGACTGTGTATGCATTGTGCAAATACTCCCTGCTTATTCATTCCATGTTAACAGACTCTTAGGGGAGGCGGTTATAGTTCAGGCCAGCTTGTGGAACCCTTTTAGTCAAAAGTTCTGAAAATAGGTATATCAGTTGATAGTTGGAGGGCTGATCTTCAGTCACTTTCTGTGCAGGAAATGTAGTCTCTAGGGTAACTGGAGCATCACTGAAATCTGTAGACACTGCTATTAGCCTCTGTTGTTGTCAAGGTATTCCAGAAATTGCAATACAATGGGAGTTCTTTTAACATTTATTGTTATTGTACAAAACCATCTGTTCTACTGTTTGGTTCTGCTTGGAAAATGTAACCATAGCTGTGTGTTGTTTTCATTTCATTGTGTTGTTAAAGTGGTTGACAATGTACAAACAGAAATGTTGGTAAAGAAAATATTGTTACTAAAAAGGAGAAATTGGGTGCATGGGGAAGCCATTCTTAGTTTTCTGAAAATTGGTATTGAAGTCTCTTCTGAAGTCAAATGGTATTTTAATGACAACATTAAAAGTTTAGTTAGTATTTATAGTCCTGTTAGGAAAGAAACAAACAGATGTAGAAAAGAAACTTTGTAGTCATCTTATAAAACTGAAAATCTGCAAAAAAAAAAAAAGAAACAGAAGTGGTCTAAAACTATTAAATTAATCTTTCAGATTAAATTTTTTAAATTTTAAAACAGGCTTAAAATAGTTCACATGTATCTGAAGACAAAATCAGAATATGAGACTCAACTAGCAAGCAAGGTTAAGGATAACAACATGTTGTTTTACAAATATATGTTTTTCATAATAATAAAGGGACCGTTTTTAGTAAAATGATTGTCTCTGACCTAAATTATAATAATCTAGTAATCTAGAAAATTCAGCAAATTGGGTGAAAATCTTAACTCTTTTCAGAACTTCCACAACTCTTCTAGGCAACTCATTACAGTAGATACTGGTTTATGTCATGAAGTTAGTAATTGTGTAGCAACATCAATACTTTCATGTATTAAAGTGGCATCCTCTACTTGTCTTAGCAATATAACATTTTTTTCAGTTAGTGCTTAGATTTCTGTTATCCACACTACTAGCCATCTTGTTTAACAAGGCCCTTTGCTCTGCCTTTGTTCTTGCACTGTAGAAATATGTCTGCCTTATCCTTTTCCATAAAAGGTGGACTGTGAAAGGAATGCAGCTGTCAGTTTTATAAGTGTTGCCCTGTACAGTAAGTACATTTTTGAAAGCATTATTTTGAACTTCTTGACAGAAACAAATAGCATGTTTTGAGTACTTGATGATCAAAATTTTGCTTTTGTAAAAAGTAGGTCCACCCTGAATAATTATATTCATTTATTTATTTATTTATTTATCTGAGATAGATAATAGGACAATGGGTTTGGAGTCATCTGTAAATTTCGTCTAGGTGGACATGAGAAAGCTGTTTGATACTATAATTTATTTTGGCACTGGTAAGAATATGGATATTATTTCATGGTTGCCCAAACTGTTCAAGATATCAATTAATGTTGCGTGGGGGGCAGAGTTTGGCCCATTATTACTTAATTAATTTCTTTATGTGTATTAAATATAAAGTGGTATCTGCTTGTCCATATTTGCAGATAATCTTAAATTTGGAATTATTGTGGACTACGGAAGTAATACAAATGTCCTCTAGGAGTTCTTGTTTTTGTCTAGAAATAGGAATTATTGTGGACTATGGAAGTAATACAAATGTCCTCTCGGAGTTCTTGTTTTTTTTTTTTAACTGGTGATTGTCTAACAAAATAATGTTAATATCTTCTTGTGTGTTTTTGTAAAATTTGAGCCCACAGGGGGCTCTTTGATTTAACAATAATTTACCAAAATATACCAGATCCTTGACATTGAGAGATAAAGCCCTGGCACTGCCCAGGTATGATTAACAGCTGATGGACTAAAGGAGCTGGATTGAGAGGAGGGTGGCAAAACAGGGGAAGGGTTGGGGACATGTGTCCTGGGATGTGCACTTCTTCTGTGATCCTCATTAGAGACTAGCAGTGGAGAGAGGTACCTGCCTTCAAAGGAGGTAGAACTATGGGGATATATTTATGTGAAGAAACAAGGGTATAAGCCCTCACACCAACCCATTGCATATGCATTCTTTGGAAACTTGATGGTATGCACAGGGGATGAATAGGACTTAAAATGGAAAACTTTGTAATGGTCACATCCATGAATATCACTCCAAGGCTGTACTTTCATACCTTAAAGGAGAATTAATGAGTGAGTGATAGTCACCATGAAAGTGCACTGATCAGTCTTGCAGGAGTAAAACAGTAGTAATTGAAAAAAAAAACAGTAGTTTACTAAAATCTTTGACTATAACAATCACAATGGGATCACAACTGATTCTAAACTTAATTGTGATAAGGATGTGTCAGTTGTAAAGAACAAAGCACTCTCTGCTACTTTAATACATTTATGAACTTTTCAAGAAGGCAACAGGCTATATTTTTACTAGTGTGTGTGTGTGTGTGTGTGTGTGTGTGTGTGTGTGTGTGTGTGTGTGTGTGTGTGTGTGTATGTGTGTATATGTGTGTGTGTGTGCATGTGTGTGTCTTTCGGCTTTTCCCAGTTAGGGGTCACCACAGCGGAACTCGGGTCCACTAATGATTGGCAGTTGATTTTTACGTACCAGCTTGCCAGGCCTGACGCACAACCTTCAACGAAGGTACGCCCATTCATGCATGTCTCCACGCAGAAGATGCTCTAGCTGAGAATCAAACTGGACAGCGTCTACGCAGCACCACCACCGCTTGTCATATTTTTACTAGTGTACATTTAATAATTTTGACCCATTTTTAACATAATGTTTCCTTCTGCATAATTAAAAAAATAGATATTACTGCATTTAAGAGAATGCAGAGGATTTTCACTAGTAGTATATTTAAGCTGTCTGATATGGTAGGAACATTGATGAAGTCAGCATAGCCTGACTCTTGCATGTTATCTACAGAGTACAGACATTTGGTCTTTAAAACTTTAAAGTACACCATATTGTTTGTAGTCATATCAACAATAAGTACTTACTGTGAATAATAGAAATGGAAAGATATATATCAAGTAAACAAATATGTGGGACATGTTTATTTTATTAGTCAGATGTTTCCAGCATATTGAAAAAAAATCCCTTTTAATGTGAGAAAGAGCTCTACTTCCTGTGATACTTAAATCTTGGTTGTTTGACTGCAGTAAATGCAAAGTTTTGAAACAGTATTATCAGATGTGGATTTCTTTGTGATCACCATCTTGAAGCTAGTCACTAATGATATTACGCTACAATATCACAGTAACATAATATATAAAAGCCACAGGACCCGGAGCCAAGTTAAAATCCAAGTAAACTTTAATACTTTGCAACCAACAAATACATAAAACCAAACGCTTTCACCCAGCCTCTGCTAGGCTTTCTCAAGAACTGAATACTATTGCACTCCATAGCTCATCATTTAAATACCCCATTTCAACATCAGCTGGTCAACAATTAATTACTGTCAATCAACATAACCATAATCATTTAATTCAAATAAAACATGAACATTAAAAATTTTTATGACATTTCCAGAGGTAAAGAAACTAATACTTTCTTTAAACATTCCCAAAGGTGCAAGGATATGAAGTTAAAGTTTTTGGTATTAGAACAAATCACCCCTTAAATAAGAGGAGGAAGCAGGGAGACACAGTTGGAACACCGTGAACTTTTTTGGCAGCTCGAACTAGATGCTACTAGGTCCCCAGGATTAAATGATAACATAAACATTGGTCCAGTTTTAAAACTGAGGAAAGCTAGGCTTTAAGGTATTCTGGAGGGGGTTACATAATTGACTCGAATAGTTTTAATATGATAAATTAGATTTTTAATGTTCATGTTTTATTTGAATTAAATGATTATGGTTATGTTGATTGACGGTAATTAATTGTTGACCAGCTGATGCTGAAATGGGGTATTTAAATGATGAGATATGGAGTGCAATAGTATTCAGTCCTTGAGAAAGCCTGGCAGAGGCCGGGTGAAAGCACTTGGTTTTATGTATTTGTTGGTTGCAAAGTATTAAAGTTTACTTGGATTTTAACTTGGCTCCAGGTCCTGTGGCTTTTGGATATTTTTAAGTTATTGGTTTGTGCAGCTTCTTGGTTCATAATATATAAAAGGACAGAGAGGTGCTCTCTGCTTCCATTTGTGCTGGGATGGCTTTGGCTTTGAGGAAATTGTATTCATTCTCCTGACCAGGAAGGTGAATGGAATATTCTGACAAACAAGTTGACATAGCCAGTAGTATTGAAGCACAGATATAGCTTGTCTTGTTACATCCAGAGAGATCCACTTGTGCATGCAGCTGTGAATCAGTGTCCCACTGCTTCTTCTCCCACCAGGAAAAAAAACATAATCCCAAGCTGATTCCCAAGAAGCAGGCTGTAGGTTCTCCAGCAGTCAGTAGTCTTGTCTCACATGTTTCAGGGGTCAGTAGGCTTGTTGTAGTCTTCTCTTGGTAGAAAAACGTAGTATATTGTTCAACAGATAACATAGAACAAAGAGCTGCACAATGGCCCAAACGTAAACCAAAAAGTTCCCATCGAAACAGCAACCTGAATAATTGAGGAAGTCACACACACAACATTCAATCAGTCAGCTAGGAATCAACATCCCTATGCTCCTTTTCTCATAAGGAGCAAAATACTTCTACTAATCCTAAGATGGATCCTAACAGGGGGTCATCAATTTTTCATTGATAAATAGTCTCTAGAAAGGCCAGAAATCAATGTCCCTCTGCACCATCTCTCACTAGGCCCAAAACATCTGCACCACTCCCTGGTTTCTGAAAAAAAGGTTCACAAGCCCTCTAGTGATCTGTAGTCACATCCTAAATGTTGCAGAATTTAAAGCTGATCAGAAAAACCTAGTGGGTGTTAGGATATGAAAGGGAGGGTAACTGAAATGTTGTCTGCTTGACTTGGAAAAGCTCAAGAGGATGTAAAAGATCACATTGCAGCTATCAAAAAAGAGTAGAAGAAGTTCACAGATGCCCTGGTCAAATTTGCCCAAGTAGTATAAATTCCACCTCTTGTCTCCCCTGAAAAAGTCCACTAGCCTAATGGGACTAACCTGAATTGGTGTGGAATTCCAGCATTTTAAAACATGGATAATAACAGGCTAAAAGATTTACTAACTGTACCTATCTGGAATGAAATAGAAGCAGATCAGATACAAACGGATACAGAAAATGGACAGGGAAGACTGGGCCCAGAAAATATGAATTCAGAGACTTTTTCTAAACTAGAAAAGCAACTGAAACACATGCAGAGTCTCTACTGGGAACACATTTATTTACAACAAAGCATAGATAAGAAGAGACTACCCTGGGGACTTAGATTGAACAAAAGACCAATGTGGAAAAGATGGATGATTCACTTTCTAAGGAATGGGAAGATATTTTAGAGGATGCCAGCTACAAACTTATTTGGCCAATAAAGGATACGTAAACGGATAAACAAATAAAATAAATAAAATCAAAGTCAAACAATGTACAATAAAGCAAGGGAAAGACAAAAACAATTTAAGCTTGCAAACTAATAACTAAGAGATCCAAACTAGTCACAAATAACTCTGACAGGATATAAAATTGCTTGTTAGATCTTAACCCTTTTCAGTTTTGTAGCATTCAGAGACATGTATATGTTAGCTTTTATAGTAATTTTGTGCAATTATATATTTTTTATTTTTTTTTTTTTGGACTTAAGATGAGTTAAAGTTCGCTACTTCTACTACTTTTGTCTGATCTGATTAATATACAGTGATTAACTAGAGATATATGAACTGAAAATCTTCCACACAGAGACGTTTCTTACACTGTTTTGTTTTTGGACCCACTACACTTGTTTAGTGGGTTGTTTTGAGACTTCGGGGATACCACGGAGATTACTTGTTTTTTTTTTTTTGTTGGTACTTTGGTCGCTGAGACCAAGGTTTTTGTTTTGTCAAAGGATACCTGAATTGGTGTGGAATTCCAGCATTTTAAAACATGGATAATAACAGGCTAAAATATTTACTAACTGTACCTATCTGGAATGATATAGAAGCAGATCAGATACAAACGGATACAGAAAATGGACAGGGAAGACTGGGCCCAGAAAATATGAATTCAGAGACTTTTTCTAAACTAGAAAAGCAACTGAAACACATGCAGGGTCTCTACTGGGAACACATTTATTTACAACAAAGCATAGATAAGAAGAGACTACCCTGGGGACTTAGATTGAACAAAAGACCAATGTGGAAAAGTATGGATGATTCACTTTCTAAGGAATGGGAAGATATTTTAGAGGATGCCAGCTACAAACTTATTTGTCTGCCAGTAAGGAACAACCTTAGTGTACAGGAAGCTACAAAGGCTGACATCACATCTTTAAAAACAACATTAGAAAATGAGAACCACAATGACCTAGATGCTAAATTTGAGCTGCTTAAAGAAAGAGTGAAAGGATATGGGTAGTCCATTAAAGAAAGAAAGATTAATAAAATGAAATGAGATCAAGTGGACAAAGATGATCCTGTGAGACTTACTAGGAGGTACAGTAATAATAACAACAACAACAGGAGAATCAACAACATACAAGGTTTTAGTTACAACAGGGGATATAAGGGAAATTATAACCGTGCCAGCAGACCTCCACAGGATTTTCCTAGGGGACATCCTCACACAAAACCAGACAGGGGCACAATACAGGACCACCAGGAGGCTGCCCCCCAACTTATCATTCCCCACTATCCCAATCTCCTCTGGCTATCAACACTCTGCAGAAGCCTTTGACATCACAGAAGGATTAGGACAGGAACATAAGCCACAGAGGCAACCAGAACTGACAGAGAGTTCTACAGGATGAATTACAGGACTACCAGGACAACCAGGACCACAGACAATCCAGCTACCAGAAGCAGCAGCATCTTCACAGAGACCAGCCTCTTCAGGAAGACCAATATCAACAACACAGACATCAACCACCAAACCAATACCAAAGCCAACACCAGTAACAGAACAAGAACGATGACCACCACCAGAGCCCCAGAGCTTGTCCCTCTTACCAGGTCCCCCCCCCTATCACAGCCACAGTGAGGAATACTACTACAAACCACAGAGATTCCAGAAAGCGGAGGAGGAATTCCAGAGGTCTCATACTCTATCCATGAACCCCCAGGGACACAGGAGAACCAAACAGTGGACAGGGGTGATGGAAATACAATACCTGGGCAATCCTGACTGGAACCCCAACTGCAACCCAAGTCCAGGGCTCAGATGGAGGAACCAGCCACAATAACAGGTACAGTAACAAGAATAACAGGTGCCATGATAACAGGTGCTCCATTTATCTGAAACCACTCTGTTAAAGCACTGACTGAAGATGAAAAAAGTGTGTTGTCCAAAGGACTTACTTTTATACCACGCTGCAGGAGTGAGGTTGCTCAGGTACTGATAGACTTCAAAATGTTTGTAAGGAAGCTCAACTTAAGGGTACAGTTTCATGGCAAAAGTAATGACATTGAAAATACGCCTATTGATGAAACTATAAAAAGGCCTAGAAGCTATTGTCCACCACTACATCAAGCATTAGCTGCTTTTGAAGTGAAATGTGAGATAGATATCAGGAAACTTCTTTAAAAACCTCCTAAGAAAAAACTTTATAACTTAACACAGCAAGAAAGAAAAGCATTGTTTGAGCTAGGCAATGATAAATCTAGGCATGTAATGAAGGCAGACAAGAGAGGAGGTAAACTTTTGACTGATACCACCAGCTACAACCAAAAGATAGAGAACATGCTGGAGGATAACAGATTGCAAAAGTTAAGCAAGCTCATTAATCTTATACTGGACTTCAGTTTCTTTACTTTCAATGGTAAACACTACAAACAAAAAACTGGTATAGCAATGGGGGCTGCCATGGCCCACACCTTAGCCAACATAGCCCTTGGCAAGTGGGAGAAGACTTTGTTTTAAACACAGACTACATACAGCATATCACATGTTATTTACATTTTATTGACATCTTTATTGTGTGGGAAGGTGACACCTTGCAGCTTGGAGATTTTATCACTTACCTCAATCAAATACCCCCTTCCTGAAGTTTACCTCTTCCCATAGCAATACTTCAACCACTTTCTTAGATATGTAGATTTCCAAGGTTCATAGGTTCATAGGTTGGTACTAGGCTATCAGCCCTAAGGCCTATGCAAGCCTAGCCATAACAATTCCCTGGATATTTCTTCCCACAATATTTACTTCTCTGGGCCCCTGTCTAGCAGGGTGACTGACATGATCCCCGGGGTGAATTTCCTATCTCCCATCCAATCATCAAAGTTCCTTTTGAAGAGGGCCAATAAGGTGCTCTGCTTGACATGTATGGGCAGTCTATTCCAAAGTATAGGGAGTCTCTGGGTCAGGAATCTATCCCTCCAGTATGTTTTGTTCATTGTGATGATAAGGTTTAGATCCCTGGAGCGTGTGGCTCTGAGGGATTGGGATTTCTTTAAGTGGAGTATGTCCAACAGCTCAGGGTTTGACATGGCCTTGTATGTTAAGCAAAGATCGCCTCTGAGTAGACGATATGCCACAGAGTATAGCTGGAGTTCTTTTAGACGGTCAGCATATGGCATCTGCTTTAGGCCTGTGATTCTTTTAGTGAGGTATTTCTGTGGCCTTTCCAGCTGTTGCAGATGTCTTGTGAGGTACATCCAAATGGGGCATTATACTCTATAATGGGTCTAATGAGGGATGAATACAGTGGGACAATGACCACCTTTTTTCTGGATGAAAAGCCCTTAATGATGAGGTGTGCCACATAGAAGGATTTCCTGACTGTTGTGGCAATGTGGTTATCGAAAGTGAGACCACTGTCCACCTGTGTCCCTAAGTCTCTCATCACACTTTCGATGTTTAGTGTCCTGCCACCTATGTGGAAATTCATGGGTACATGTTTTTTTCCAAAGGGGATAACTATACATTTCTTGGCATTGAGCTTGAGCCTATGGCTCTGGCACCAGGCATCTGTTTCTGTAAGGCCCTTTTGCAGAATATCCACATCATTTGGGGATTCAATAATGGCCCCCAGTTTGCAGTCATCTGCAAACTTTGTTAGCCAGAGTCCCTTAGTGTTGGCCTGTACTTCAGAGAAGTAGATGCCAAACAAGAGTGGTCCCAGGACTGAACCCTGAGGTACTCCACTTGTCACTTGTCTGGAGCTGGATTTGGAGTCGGCTACTTTTACAGTCTGGGTTCTGTCAGTAAGCCAGTTGGCAACCCATCGAGTGACGTAGGGATTTATGCTCAGCTTAGTACGTTTATCTATGATTCCAGAGTGGGGAATGGTGTCGAAGGCCTTGGCGAGGTCCAGATAGGCTGTGTGTGTGGACTGCCTTACCCTCGTCCACAGCTCTGGAGACTGATTTGAAGAAGTCAATCAGATTCAGGAGACAAGATTTGCCCTTCACAAATGCAAACTGGGTGGGGTCCAGTGTTTTAAGGTTGCCAATGTCTTTGTTTATAAGTTTCATGATAATGCGTTCCATGCCCTTGCAGATCAGGCTTGTCAGACTGATGGGATGGTAGTTCCCGGGACCAATGTGGATCCTCCGTTGTGGAGCGGGATAACTGTAGCTGTGCGCCACTCAGTGGGCACGAAGCCTGAGGTGAGGCTATGATTAAACATGACACTTAGGTGAGGTGCCAGTTCATTTTGTAGTTCATGTAGTACACAGCCTGGGATGTCATCTGGTCCCATTGATGCTGTATTCTTAGCTTTGGAGAGTGCGGTTTCTACCTGTGTGGCCGTGATTATCAGAATTTGGCAATCTTTTGGTATTGAGATGGGCCCTTTAGGGGGTGAGGGGGGGGGTTGGCACTAAATCGATCTGCCAGGAATTGGCAATATCCTTGGGATCAATATATTTAATGCCATTCTGTTGTAGCTCAGAGCAGATCTGAGCATTGCCATTTAGATTCTTAACATAACTATAGAATGCCTTGTGGTTGTCTTTGGAATCTTTGGCAATTTTATTTTCGTAACTAGCTTTTGAGGATTTTATGAGGGATCTCAGCTTCTTACTGAGGCTGGTGAGGGAGTTTTTTGCATCCTGGGATTTTCCCCTTTTCTCAACAGTTTCTTCCTTCTGTTGTATAGTTTGTTTATAGCAGGGTACCACCAGATTGGCTTCCTTTTTTTGGAGAAGATCATCTTGGTTCTATTTGGGATGGCATGATTCATGCATGAGTGGATGTGCTCGTACAGTGCCTTAGTGTAGGATTCTGCAGTCGAATTTCCAGATCCCGTCTGCGTGGGTGATGTGAAGTTTGTCACTTCTGACTTCAGTAGCATGAAGTTGGCTTTGGAGAAGTTTTTTAAGGAGGTTTCCTTACTGGGGGGTGGGGGTGGGATGTGGATATCAAGGGTGATTTGCTTATGGTCAGACCTGGCCAATGAGGGGGTGACCACTGGTATGGAGCATCTATCTCCCTTGTTGGTAATGACCAGGTCTAGGATACTGGAGCCCCTGGTGGGACAATGGATTAGTTGATCCAGGCATTGGAATTTATGAATTCCAAGAACCTTTGGGAAAAGGAGTTGGTACCCGAGTAGTTTTATAAAACCAAAAGAGGAACCTTGTTTGCAGAGACCACGCGAAGCAACTCCTTTCAAAACCTTAACGCTTTTAATAAATCCACAAACAGAGCGTTTTCGCCACGGAACACCGTGGCTTCATCAGAGATAATAAAATACACACATAAAAAACTCAGTTTATGTTAGGTAAAACAGGAAGTAACATCCTCCTGCTTCCTGTAATATGGCAGCGACTTGGACAATCAACAGTTATAAAATCTATGCAGTTTAACAGATTCTGTAAAACAGTTTTAGAAAGTGCATCACAGGCACTAAACTAAAAAATACTAAAGCATAATACAAAATATAAACAGACCATACATTTATCTAAAAAATGTTGTCTGTGTACCAGCCCAAAAATGGATGTACAGGTCCAATAAAAATCCTCTCCTGCATCATTTTTTAGGGGTATGAAACTAAATAAACATACACCTTCAAACTTAAAATTGTGATCAAATACCTATAATGACAAGTTTTAGAGTACAGATAAAGATGAAGTAAGTATAAACAATAAAAATATATACAATGTATTGAAGCTAGGACGGCCCTGCAATAGACTAAATGGGTTACAAGATGTATATGTTTGTCCTACACTCGACAACCTGTATTTTTGGTAATAATACACTGTCACAACCCTAAAGGGTGCACGGGTTTAACCTGTCAGTCGGGTCTGACAGGAATTACCTAAGGTAACTTCTCAGTTTTAAGACAGGGGCTATGTTGCCTTCGTTCTTTGAGGCTGTTGTATAAGCATCACCCTCTAATAATAGTGTCATCTTCTCATTGTATGTTGTATTGTGAAATATCACTAACCCTCCGCCCTTGTCAGGTTTTAATACCCGTACAGGTAAGCGACTGATCTCTTCCAAGAGTAGCAACTGTTCTTTAGTAACATTAAATTGTTTAAACCTGGGTCTGTTGTTAATGTTGTTAGCTAGAAATCTGAAATCCATTTCACACATGTTCTCAAACAGTTGTAAAGTGGAATGTAAAGGGGGATTAAATACACTGGCTAATTTTAAATTATTAGTCGTGTTACCATCTTCAATTAAGTTATCACCATCAATTTGTTGGTTAAACATCAATTTAAGATTCATCTTTCTAACACAGCTTCCAATTCATGGCCATTGACCACGTACCTGTAAAAATTAGGGGTGGGCCTTTTTCACTAATCCTGGAAAACAGGGAGCTTGAATGGCAGTTGCGTTTAGATGCATTCAGCCATCCTGGGCTTAACAGTAACTGCAACATAGCCCCTGTCTTAAAATTGAGAAGTTACCTTAGGTAATTCCTGTCAGACCCGACTGACAGGTTAAACCCGTGCACCCTTTAGGGTTGTGACAGTGTATTATTACCAAAAATACAGGTTGTCGAGTGTAGGACAAACATATACATCTTGTAACCCATTTAGTCTATTGCAGGGCCGTCCTAGCTTCAATACATTGTATATATTTTTATTGTTTATACTTACTTCATCTTTATCTGTACTCTAAAACTTGTCATTATAGGTATTTGATCACAATTTTAAGTTTGAAGGGGTATGTTTATTTAGTTTCATACCCCTAAAAAATGATGCAGGAGAGGATTTTTATTGGACCTGTTCATCCAGTTTTGGGCTTGTGCATAGACAACATTCTTTAGATAAATGTACGGTCTGTTTATATTTTATTATGCTTGAGTATTTTTTAGGTTAGTGCTTGTGATGCACTTTCTAAAACTGTTTTACAGAACCTGTTAAACTGCATAGATTTTATAACTGTTGATTGTCCAAGTCGCTGCCGTATTACAGGAAGCAGGAGGATGTTACTTCCTGTTTTACCTAACATAAACTGAGTTTTTTATGTGTGTATTTTATTATCTCTGATGAAGCCACGGTGTTCCATGGCGAAAACGCTCTGTTTGTGGATTTATTAAAAGCGTTAAGGTTTTGAAAGGAGTTGCTTCTCGTGGTCTCTGCAAACAAGGTTCCTCTTTTGGTTTTACTAGGTTTGGTTATTTTGTTCTTACCCGAGTAGTTTTCCCAATTAATGGCAGGGTGGTTGAAATCACCCAGTATTAGGGTGTTTGGTTGTATCTTAATATTTTCCAGTATGTTTAGAAAGGTGTAGTAAGAATCTTGGGGCATGGTGGGTGATCTGTAGCAAGCTACAATTTGGATTGCAGTCTTACCTAGTGTTAGTTGCACCTAGAGAATTTCAGATGCATTGTGTTGGGCAACTAGCCTGGAGGTGTGAATATCCTTGGTAAATATGGACACTCCTCCACCTTTAGTGTTTCGGTCTTGGTTTTGTGGCCGAAAAGTGTGGTAAGAATTGTAGCCTGGTATTGTAGGGGTGCTCTCTGGAGCCTTGAACCAGGTCTCAATTACTGCACAGATATCAATGTTCTCCATTTTTAGGAGTGCCTCGAGAGAGTGCATTTTGAGGTTTAGACTTCTAGCATTGAGTAGCATTACCTTCAGATTTTGCATGCTTGTATCTGTTATAGTGATGGTTTTATCCTTTGCACCTTGCCTAAAAAGGCACTATAGGGGTGGCAAGAGCTTTAGCCAGTAACCTGAATCCCAGGTTTGACAGGTGCAGACCATCTCTGGAAAAGCATTGTGGTGTGTCGATCATGTCTTCCCAGGCAGACAAATACTGGATCCCCTTTGAATGACACCAGAAGCTTAGCCAATTGTTGAAGTCAATAATTTTGTCCTTATACTGTGGTATCATTCTGGGTGAAGGCAGGATGCTACTTAGGGCTAGGGTCATACCTGCCTCAGTCACATGATCTAAGAGCTCTTCCATGTCTCTTTTCATGTAGTCCAGGGAGGTACGTCTCAAGTCATTCACTCCAGCATGGAAAATGACAGAGTCATATCTGTACTTGTTGTGGAGTGACTTAAGTGCATGCGTTATGTGGTGGATCCTGGTACCCGACAGGCAGCTGACTGTAATTTTCTCCTTGTTCAGCCTGGTGAGTGGGACATCAGTGTGCCTGACTATAGAGTCACCTATGACTAAAGTGTTGGGCACATTGTCTTGCCTTAGGGGCTGTTGTTGGGTGGCACACTGGTGTTGTGAGCTATGTGTCACTTTGGTTGTGACTGGTGTTTGTTTGCGTTTCGGCTTCTGAGGTCCTTGTTGCTTGGGCAGGTTAATGTTAAGGGCCTCCACATATGTGGGTTTAGTGTTGCTATGTGTGGGTGTTGATGGTGTTGGTTTTGAAGGGCTATGAGTTGCTTGAGGTGTAATGCAGGTGTTAACCTTCTCCTCTTTACTGTCTAGCACAATCTTGGCTGGAGACAGATTTGCTTCCAGTTTGGCTATGTAAGTGCATCTCTCGCAGGTTGTAGTGTTGGGTGGTAGGAGGAGAGGATTGTCTGTGTACATGAAGCAGTTGCCACATTGCCCCAGTATGCCCAGATTCACCAGGTGGACAGGAGAAATCACCGGAAGCTGACCCTTGGACATGCCTGTTTAGGTGCTTTTTTGTAAAGTTTAAGAGCTGTTTTCCCTTACCTTTGCAAGGTACTTTGCAATTATAGGCTGTTTAGTGCCTATGATTAATTTCTCCTTATTGACAAGGAGAGCTGAGTGCTTGTAACAGTTTCAGGCTTCCTAGTGCACTCCAGCAGGTTCTAGAGCAAGTGCTAGTCATAGGAATTCAGATTTTATTGCTACTACTGAGAAACCAGCTAGTTTTAAGGGAACATTTGAAGAGCAGACTTTCTGGCACCTGGAATAGTTTAACTGTAGCCTCTCAGTGCTGCACGATGTGAAAAAAATGTGCAAACACACGCGTTTTTAAGCCAGAAAGTTAAAAGGGATAGAAATCAGCCCAAAAAGGCTAATAAAATTACAATTTCAGAGCTGGAAACCACTCCTCTAGCGTTAGATAGGCAGTACAATGCTCACCAGTCCCACTAGTAGACAGTAGGACTTCCCTCTGCCACAGCAAGGTCTGGATAGCTCTGAGCACAGAAAATAAAGTCCTGAGACAAGCAAAGCCTGGGATATTGACTGGCTAGAAAAGGTGGGAAACGAACAAACAAGATAGTATTTTTTTTGTTGTTGAAACAGGCTAAACAATGCAATAATACAGTAAATAAACACAGAAAAGGCTTAGTCCTAAACAGTAAATGCAATTAAAACTCTACAAAATTAGCAATTCAAAACTTTTTAAATGAAGCAAGGCAAGTGCACAACTGAAAAACGATTTAAGAGGCAGTAACACAGCAGAATAAGTAGCTATATACAGAGAAGACTATATATACAGAAAAGCAGCTAAAACACACAAACACTTCAGATGCAGTGTAACCTAGAGCACTTGAGTTGTAGCAATATTAAGGCAATTACAGTTATAATAAATGCTCTAAAATACACTCTATATTTCCAAAATGTTTGAGAAGCACAGTCAGAACACAAGGAGATTCAGGCAATTTTTTTTTTTTTTAAAGGGAAAAAGGAGAAACAGAAGGCCTTATCAAATGTTCTCTCTGTATTAGGTAGAATGAGCTAATGACACTAGACTGGGAGGAGTGTCCCAGATTAGATTTACAGTAGGGGCGGGCAACTGCAAAGCCACCAAGTATAACAGCAAGGGTGGGGACAATACTAAAGCTATTAGCCTACAGACAGTAAGCACTACAGAAAGCCACAAAATGAAAGTTTTTAAACAGATAAAGATTTGTAAAGATACAGAATGCTTTTAACTGCAAACAAATCAGTTACCCATGCAGATTATTTATTAGCAATAAAATACACTCAAAAACTAAGCAGCAGGCAATAAAAGTGCTATATATAAATTGCTAGAAACAATAATCAGTATAAATAATCGGACACCAACAATAACAGAATCACCACTGATCTATTCAGAAAACCAATGATGGTTAACATATTACTTCACAGTAAAAGTCTACATCCTACAAAAAACAAGTATAATGTAGTAAAGTCCCAAGTCTGCAGATTAGCTAGAATTACCACAGAGATGGAACCATTTTTGAGAAACCTGAACAACTTAGAGAATGATTTTCTAGTGAAAGGCTATGAAAGTCAGATGCTATAAACATCCTGGAACCCATTATAGAACTGAAAAGGACTGAAGCACCTTCACTCAACCTCCTCAGTAGGAGGATGTTAAGAAATTCCACAGAGAATAACAAATCCAAAAATACCTGCATCCTGACATACACTTTGGACTATCACAGTATCAAAAATGTTATTGAAGAAAACTGGGACATTGTCACAGGAAACCCTTTTCTGATTAACATCTTAGGTGAAGCCCCATCCTTTGTTTATAGGAAGGCCAAGAACATTAGAAGTTTTGTTGAATTTAAACCTAGACCATATGAGAGAAACACTAAACGATGTGAAACTAATTGTACGTTTTTTATATTTATACAGCAAGGTGATGATTTTTATTGCCCTTATTTAAAGAAAATCATTAAGAACAGTGCAGGGGGTGACTGTAACACTACAAAAGTAATTTACAGGGCACAGTGCAATGAATGTGATGCATTCTATGTGGGCAAGACTATAAATAAAGTCAAGAGTAGGATTTCATGTCATCTGTCAGAAATCCCCACTGGATGTAAAGATAATGCACTAGCCAAACACCTTTCTCTTCATAAAAGGCACACAGGTTTTAAGTTCCAGATCCAGGATCACATAGACATGAGTGATCTTGAAGGAGACATCCCGAATATTCTGGAGAAACATGAACTCATGTGGCAATTAAAGTTGAACTATTTTAGGAAGCCTGGACTAAACTACTACTGTTCAATTAAAAGTGCACTGAAACTTAAAACAATTGCCACAGTGTTTACATAACTAATTTTATTTTATTTTATTTTATTTTATTTTACCATTTGGTTTTAAATACCATTTTAAATCAGTTCTAATTTAAGTGTATATTTTGTTTCTATCATCATACATTTTTTCTTATTATTTTTTCTTTTTCTGTTTCTCTTTTTTTCCACTTTATTCAAAAGATGTGTAATAACAATACTAATTATACAATTATATATATTTTTATAGATAGTTTTTAGGGTTCTTGTACACAGACCTGAAGAAGTCTAGAAGAACGAAAGCGATCTTTGTTAACAATAGGTTATGAAAATAGAATATGATTTGTACAATTGATTTTTACATGCAAAGTGTATACATATATATTTGTATATATTTTTTTGATTGCCAAATGGACTAAGGTTGATATATTTCCAGCCATGTAGTTTATTGTCTTGGATAAAATCACAGACTTAATAATCTACTTAATAATCTGGTTAAATAACAGGTACCACATCATTATAAATTTTATTTAAAGTACATAAGGGTTATATTATTATGACAGCTACTAGGTAGGGTAGGGCAGGACCAGCTCGAATGTCACACTGATAGGGCAAGGGATGTGAATTTAACATGTGTACCAATAACACTTTGTTTAACAGCACAATAACGCACTCCCTTGCCTGATAAAAAGTATATATATATATATATATATATATATATATATATATTTAGAAAGCTTGTGAGGAAACTTACTTGGATCGCTTGTCTGTGTACTTAATAAAGGATTTTTGACTGGAAACAGACTGCCTGCCTTGCTTGGATTACTTTCAAATACTTAGTAATTCTGTACAATTATATAGTTTTTATTGTTTTTTTTTACTTGACAAGTTTAAGTTTGCTACTTCTACTACTTTTGTCTGATCTGATTAATATACAGTGATTAACTAGAGATATATGGACTGAAAATATTCCACACAGAGACATTTCTTACATGGTTTTGTTTTTGGACCCACTACACTTGTTTAGTGGGTTGTTTTGAGACTTCGGGGATACCACGGAGATTACTTGTTTTCTTTTTTAAGTGTATCATACATTTTAACTTGGTCTCAGCCTATGTATAGCTTACCCTGCAGGTATCACTAATATGTAACATGAAAAGTTCATGTAGTTGAGGTGCGATGGCTAGTGCTGAAAGGTACTTCTGTCGTTGACAAGAAATTACTTGCATGTGACAGTATTTATGAGCATGAACAAGACTCAAACCATCTGTACTGTGACAATGAATACAAATTATACATTCATAGGTCAATACTAGGTTGTTGAGCCAGTCAACCATTAGTAGCCGAACCACAAGATCCAAAATCATAGGTGCCCATTGACGTGACGGATTTATGTCTAGTTTCAAACCCTTTTAGTGGGGACCTGAAGGCTCAGACATGAGGTGTATTTATGACTGCCCATCCATTAATCCAGGTTATATTTAAAGAAGGTCAGTGAACTACTCTGTTTTATATCCAAAGAAAGTCTATTGCACAAAACAGGGATATAGTATATCACCAGCAGGTCTTATTTATGATTCAGTTGAAGTTAAGATCTCTTGAGTAAGTATTTAGGGTGTTATTAGTTTTGCACATGTGCAGGAGGTCACATAGGACTAGAACCTTTGAGGATCTGTAGGCCAGACAGAGATCACCCTTCAACAGTCTGTAGAAAACAGAACATAGCATAGACACCATGTTAAGTTGGTCTAGGGAGCTCTAGGAAGACATTCTTTTGATCATCCTATCCGAGTGACGCCTCCAGGTGCATCTGCAGTTACCTCCTACTGCGCCTGTAGGCGTCACATATTCCTTGTTCATATTTGCATTAATACTTCCAAAACCATGCTACATACAAGGTATCCGAATATTCTATCTTGAAGCATACATGATGCAAACACAGCTGTATTGATATTTGACCTATGTCAATGAGTATTTGTTAGAACTATAAGGTGAGAACTTCATTTTTTAAAGGCTCAAGCCATGCCCACTGGGAGTTAAAGGCACACACTTAAAAGAGTTGTACTGGAGGGAATGAGTTAGTCAGGAAATGTTGTGTTGTCTTAAGCTGGGTTATATGCTTAGACAAGCATATACCAAAGGGGGCATTATACTTTCTTATGGGCTTGATGAGGGAGGACTAGCGAGGGATAATAACTTCCTTAGATTTGGAATAAATACCCTTGGTGATTAGTCTGCGGGTTGAGTAAATGTTATTATTATATATTAGCTCTGAGGATTGCCAGGCATTACCTCCAAGATTTCTGACAAAGCTGAAGAAGACATTGTGGTTGTTGATAACAGAGATGGCAATTCACAATTCATACTTATTTTTGGAGGATTTGATTTTATTTCTGACTACTTTGTTAATCTTTTTGAGTTAAGCTCTAGATGATAGGGTATTACGTTTGCTTTTACAGGCTGTTAGTTTCTTCCTCTTTTTCTATAGTCTTTTTATGCTAAGGTTCCGCCACAGGCATTTATTCCTGAATTTAGCATTGTATTTATTATATTTTATGGAGACAGATACCTAGAAGAATGCTTTGTGGTGAGCTTACTAATTATCTGCAAATGTAGCAGCATACAATATAGAGTTATGAAGGTGAGAAGAGTACTCAGATTGGTACAAACATATAGACATTTAGCTACAAATAAGAAATCAGAAAATAATTGTGACAGAGTAGAGGAATTAGGAACAGAAGAATTGTGACAGTCATGAGAGTCTGTTAGACCAACCTATAAAAGTATCTGTTTGGGAGGATTCCTTTCTTTGTACCATAAAAGTACTGTTTATAGAATTCCAGCTTTGTATGCTGTGAGGAGTCTAGGGACCCTCAGACTGTCCCTGTCCTTTACTGGCATAATAGAGAGGCTCACAAGTAGTTTCATGATCCCACAAGAATGCCAACAGCTGTTCATGTCATGCTTGAATGAAACTAAGGTAAAATACATAAGGAGGCCTTGCAGAATATATTGCAGCTTAAGAAACAGCACTATATTCAGAAGAATCAATTTTAACTTAAATAAAAGAGTCCCTTTCTTCCATTCCAGAACTTCTTCCAGAAGAAGAACCTGTTGTAATACCTGTTTATTTGTTTCCTTTGGTTTTATTGAGAGCAATAATTATTTGGATCCCCAAGAAGTGAACAGAAGGGGATTTAGAGCAAAACTACATGTGACTTTAAAAAGAACAAGAGATTAAAAAATACCTATTAGAAGAACAATTTCAGTTGGATTGGCCTTATTGCTGTAAAATATGCCAGCTCTAAGGAATCGTACTTTCCAGATCCCAGAAAGATAGAAGCAATTGTCACAGAAAAGAACAAGGCTTCCTGTTATACAACCAGAGGTAACTTTTGGAATCTCTAGCATCAATGGTATCTCTTAGCATAACAGCCATACCTCTCAACCTGCAGATATTTAAAATCTGGCCAAGAATCCGGGTGACTAATTAGCGTACAATTTGCATACTGCATTGCATAACCCCTCCGACTATTGGCAGTATTGTGGAAATTTAACACAAGTTTAGAACGTTTAAAAAAACTAATGCAACAAAATAAACATGTTTTATTAAGCTTTGACTTTTGTACTGACTTGGAGATCAAAGAGAACCAAGTGCAATGTTTTTCTGTGTTATCATGTTGTCTCTGAATGGATTGAGCTGTCAGGGTCTTCATGAAACACTAACATGTCACTGGTATAATATAACAGAAGAAGAGGATTGGCCATAGGACTGAACTCTGAGAGACATTTTTAGTACTCTAGAAAGGATAGGTTGTTTGCATATGTAACTTCCCTTGATCCGTTAGTGAGATAGTTTAAGAACACAGAGAATGCATCATCAGATAACAATTAACTACAACTTTCTGTAACAGGGTAATGTAACTTGCCTGATCAAAGGGTTGTTTTAAATCAATGAATAAAGCTCTTGTCAACATATCCTTATTCATGTGAGTGAAGATGAGGTCATGTTGAGCTACATGGCTGTTAAGTACTGTATCTTTCCCTAAAACCACATAAGATTCTATAGTCACTTAATAAAGGAAATCATTTGTTTATATGTGACTTTTCCTCTAAAATGTTTACTAACATAACTTTGCTATTGCCTTGAAGTTTTCAGCAGCAGTAAAGTTACTTTTTTGGGTGTTGCATAATTATAGCAGATTACCATGGTGTTGGGATGAGTGGTTACAGAAAGGTTGTATATATGGGAGAGAAATTTGCAAACATAGGATGCAACTTCTTTTAGGACTATTAGGTACAGATTATTTTAGAATGATGTAATTTCTCAGGGTGATTTAGGAGTCTTATGAATTTACTATCCAATAGAAATGTAACTTAAGGAGGGAGTCAAAAAATAGGTAATTAGGTTTGGATGGAAGATTTACATGTCTGTGTTGGGGGATTGGGGAAGTTTGAGCTAAAATTCAGAAATCTTGCTGTTTGTGACTAAGTCCAGCTAGCCCTTTTCCTTCTTAAATACCACATTCAGAAAAATCCTGCCACAATGGATGGGTAGTTTCCCATCATTTCTCTTGCCAACTTGATTGATATGAGCATCTTGAGGCAATGTAGCAATTGCCTCATGTATACTGACAACCATTTACTCCTAAAGCAAACTAACACCCTATGTGAGAGATGCAAATACACTGTGGAACTGGTGTCAATTATCTCACGTAAAAACAAACTAGACATCGAACAGGTTGTCAGCACACACGCTTCACCTCTCATGCAAATCTCACCTTTCACACAAAATAAGGTCATGACACATAAACCCACATACACAGAGGTAATCACTAAAAGCCTATCAAAAGAACATACCTTTCCCAAACACATGCCACCCACACCCACCACTAAACAAAAGGAAACCACTACACATATCAACACACACCAGTGTCTCAACAAATAAGCGCCTAAAGCAAAACACATCAGTCTTCATCATAGGCAACTCCTTAGTGAGACACACAGATGTTCCCCTCATCAGACTGGACAAGGAGAATGTCACAGTCAGCTGCCTATCAGGTGCCAGGATCTGACAAATCACACATGCACTCAAGTCACTCACCAACAAGTACCGTTATGACTCTGTCATAGTCCAAGTTGGAGACAGTGACTTGAAAAGTACCTCTCTGGACTATGTGAAGAGAAACAGGATGGAACTCTCTGATTATATGTTCCAGACAGGTATGTCGCTAGCTCTAAGCAGTATCCTATCCTCACCCAGGATGATGCCACATTATAAGGAAAAAATGATTGACTTCAACAATTGGTTCAGCTTCTGGTATCAGTCTAGGGGGATTCAGCATCTGTCAGCCTGGGAGGATATAGTAGATAGACTTCACTGCTTTGGTAGGGATGGTCTGCACCTGTACCCCCTATGTTTTTGGATACTAGCAAAGGCCCTTGCATCCCCTATAGTGACTTTTTTAGGCAATTTCAAACAACAAATTTTCCAATGTAACAAAATCTAATAAAGACAAACTCAGGGTCATGCTGCTTAATGATAGGAGTTTAAACATGAAATTACACTCCCTGGAAGCACTCCTCACCTTACAGGATGTTGATGTCTGTGCAGTTACCGAGACATGGTCCAAGACTGCTGAGAGCACCCTGACCGTGTAAGGTTACAATGCCTTTCACATGTTCAGGCCTCAAAATAAGCATGAAGGAGCCAAAGGTGGAGGTGTATACATCTTCATTAAAACCAAATGCACTTCGGGACTGGGCAAACAGCATGACTCTCTCGAAGTACTCCATGCTCAATTAAGTATTGGGAAAGTCGAACAATGATTCAACTGCCTTAAGACACCACGAACGACATCCAGCACCAAATCAGTTATTAAAACATCGACCACATTTTATTGAAAAAAAATTTAGTTGAGCACTTTCGTACATTGACATGAACTTCATCAGAACTGATGCACATCTAAGTGAAACATATTTATTTATTTAACATTTGTTAAAAGGGAAAGTCCTACTTGGAACAAAGCCAGTTTTCAGTGGAAGCCCAGGGAGAAACCCTCCTGATGCATGTCTTTGTAACGTGGGAGGAAACTGGAGCACCCACAGGAAACCCACACGAACTCAGGGAAGACATGCAGATTCCTCACAGAAGGCACTCCACCCAAGAACCTCTTGCTGTGAGGCAACAATGCTACTGCTGCTCCATATATATATATATATATATATATATATGTGTGTGTGTGTGTGTGTGTGTTAAAGGAACATGACACATTTCTTGTGATCCACATTTGAACAATAACTTAAAAACATTAAAAGTTTTAGAAACAATTAAAATCAATGAGAGATACTTTTAGACACAGTGAAGACATCAGAAATATTTAAAATTACACAGTGTTGAAAAATCTAGAGGTCATAATTTCACAGCTTTTAGTCTTAAAACAGCAGCAATGGAAATTATGTCATTTAAGCAAGGAGGTCTATTAGCCTGCAGTAAAAGTTGCCAGTATAATTCTCTTTACTCAAGAAGGTCTTCCCACAGACCACCCCTAGCACTTTTACTCACTTGTTCCAACACATAAAATTGCAATGCACTGTTACCACATACTCTAAAGTGTTTTGCCAGGAAGTTAGTTTCCACATCTGTCATAAACATGCTCATATATGTGTTCCTTAAGGTCCCTCTAATTCTTACCAATGTAAAAGGTACCGCATGAGCAAATGATGATATAGACCATCCCAAATGTGTTACAGTTATAGTAAATCTGGGCTGTTAAATCTCTTTCACAATTTTCCAAATGTATAACTTTCATATTACTAATGTAATTCTTTACAGTCACCACACTTGTACATCCCAAGCTTTCCATTAATCCTGTGCATGTTCTGCTCTCTATTGTACTCATAAATGTTTTTCAAACATTGTCCCTGCCTATAAGTAAACTTTAAAGGTTTCTTAAATACCTCCAATGTGCCTGGCAATTGACTGAATAAGTCTCAATATCTAAAAACAATCTCTTTTATGTCAGAATACTCCATGTTATATTCTAGACAAATTGCAGAACTGTAACTTTCATCATTCTGATGTTTTGCATTATTGACTTCAGTGTGGAGGTTAATGCTAACCTTGACCACATCAGCCCCCTCCTCATTAAAATGGGCACAAATTTCTTACCCTAACCAGTGATAACCTTGGAGATAATATTAGATAAAAAATGATTAGGATAATCCCTTTCTAAAAACATACTCCTTAAGTTATCACTTTTTTCCATGTAATCTTAAAACAAAGATGTTATTTGTGCAGCACACACCAATTGGCCTTTAACAATTATTATTTTAAGTGATAAGGAGTGTTCACTACTGAAATGGAGAAATGAGTTACAGTATGTCAGCTTCTGATAAATGTTAGATAGATATATACCTAATTCCATGTTCTTATATACAGAGACATCAAGGTAGTTAAAATCATTCACTTTTATATGGGACATAATTTTTAAAAAACCTGTGGTATTAGACAAGTACTGACTAAATTCTATCAAGTACTCCTTGGATCCTTCCACACAACGCAAGTCTCATCTAGGAATCTGGTATAAAGAAGACAATTTGTAAAATAAGGGAAATTGATTACATACTTTCTTTCCCATTCATATAATACTAAATTTGCAAATATAGGGGCACATATATCCCCCATTACCACACATATTTTCTGTTGAAAATTTTCACCCTCAAAGTAAACATAATTATTTTTGAGTACCAATTCTATAAATCCACAATAATACAACAAATCATCATGGGTCAAGAATTCAAACCCTGCTATAGCTTCCTCAAACCAATCTAGGCCTACATCATGTAGAATCACTATGAAAAAAAAATCAACTAAATCCACAGTAGCAAAACTTACATCTTCATGAAAGAGAGCCTTTTCCATTCTACCTACTAAATACCATGAATCCTTTAACATCTGTGTTCTTATTTTGCAAAATGGTTTATCTTATGATCTATGTAGACTGCTAAAGGATAGATCTTTGAACCAGTAGCAGATACAATTAACCTTAATGTGGGATTGAGTGCATCTTTATGAACTTTGGAGATGTCAAATACTGTGGGAATAATTGTTTGCTTGTTACACAAAAATTCATATATAGTGTTATTAATGACTTTATCCAACAATGGCCTATATACACGTCAATTTTCCTATAGGAAATATTGACCTAATTTCTAGATAAATTTGTGTAACTATCCCCCTGAAGTAATATATTGAACATCCTCCCAATATAATCAGTTGTAGCTGTAATGACCACCACTCCACCCTTATCAGGTTTCATAATACGTATGTCTCTATTAGAACTCAAATGGTCCAGGGTAGTCTTTTTATGTTTAGTTAAGTTTGTTTTCCTTTGTGTAAAGTTCCAGGAAACATTCAAAGTTCTGTAATACTGGATGAAGTGTTGGATTCGACTACCATACCACATCACTGTCAGCTATAGATCCCCCACCATGAACCAGGATAAGCACACTGTCTACCTCGATTTACTGGAATTCCTTGCCATACAGTCCAACACCTTTATCATGGGAGATTTCAACTATCCTTCCATAGACTGGGAAACATACACAAGCAAAAACCCACTCACCCAGAGGTTCCTGGGCTTTGTTAACACAAATGATGTGGAACAGATAGCCTGCACCACCAATAGGGGCTCTAAATTTCTGCACATAGTACGCACCAACATGAGGTGTCACTGTACTTCCCTTGCATGATGCCCTCCCTGGTTAGGTCAGACCACAGATCAGTCTCATTTGAAGTAACTACTGGGACTGACACCCTCACAGGAACAAAAATTATAAAAATAGTTTACCAAAGCTAACTACAGCCTAAGTGATGGTATAAAAAGCTTCAGACCACCCACAACTGAAGACATCAATGATCATTATGCAGAACTGTATACAAATGCCCTGTACAAACACTGAAGCAACTGTGTAAACTCTGCTGAAACTGTTGTCCAAAAGCAAGAGGGATATCACTTTGCAGAGGAAGAGTTCCCTTCTAAGCCTAAACAAAAAAATCAGAAATCTTGTAAAGTCTTCTCAAGCAAATTATGAAACTAAAATGTTTATGTTTGTTCATAGGGTAGTTTGATGTACTTTATTTGTCATCAGAATAGGTTGTGTTGACTAGCAGTCAGTTAGGTCTGGCAACTGGGCAAGTGGATGCGATCAGTGTTTTCTAGGTGGATATCTTTGCTTTAATATATTATTCAGTTGGTCTGTTAGCCAAAGACAAGAGAATCCCCAAAGACAGTGTTGCTTAATGAGGTGTAAGATATTTTAGAGGCACAAAAGTATACTTCTGTTTCTGTTAAGTGCATCAGTGGCATTGTCAGAGGAATATACGTCTGTCCAGTGATTGCTATTTAGGTTATTACAGTAGGTTACTTATTTGGGATGAATTGATGGCTGGTAATGAAGACTGGAAGTGGTTTGGTGAATCTGAAAAAACAAGTGGAAAAAGGGAACAATGATCATTTATAGTATTAGGTGATTTTTGGGGGGTTCTACACATATATGGGATATCAGCAAGAACACTGTCCTTAGATGTGTCAGAGGTAGAATCTCCAGCTGGATAAATTAAGGAGTTAGTTGCCTGTGTGGGTTCATAAAGAGAAAAGAAGAGGTCTTAGGCAGATCTCCATAAGTTTAACTTGCAGATAGCAAATAAATCAAGGGCTTGGGCTCCTAATAGGAATATGTTAGGTTTAACTCATTCAAGACTATGGTGTTTTTTTTGTAATTGTCCAGTTAACACCCATAGCTTCTCATGGCATCCAGACCTTTTTTGGTTCTGGCCTCTTTAGCTAAGTGGCTTACTAGCTAATAATAGATAGTATTAGAAAGGTTAAGGAATAATTAGCAAAATTACACTGATATTAATATAGGATGTCCCATAGTGGAGAAATTAATCACTTTTAGCCACTTGTTTTTCATATTTTCATATTTATGTTCATATTTTTGTTACTGAGAGAGCTACATGCTGTTGAGGGATATGGTTGCAAACTAATTGTCAATGTCTATTTATATCACAATATACTGAAGATACTGCAAGGTTTTTTTTGTTATTAGTTATGACAATAAGCAATATTTCAATATGTACTTAATACTTCAAAAAAATAAGTGACTTCAAACTATTGCATGACATCATGTGAAACCTTAAATATTGTTGAGGAAAATTGTCACTGATATTTGCACTGTAATTATTACATCTTGGGAGATATTCTGTTTGATTTATATTGCTAATTGTATAATCAAGCATATCTTTTCAAATTTCTATAAATATCTCAATAATCATGCATCCAGAGAGGAATCTTTTGCTGTCATGCCAAAGCTTATGTCTGGATAACAAAAGTGTTCCAACAATATATGACTAGGTTGTATAGTTTAGAAGGTATGACAATGTGGTTATAAAAGTTTAGCAAAAATATTACTCTGGTTTTGTGTGCATTGTAATATATTACAGTTTTTATGGAAAGACTATAAATATACTGACTGTTATTGCTGTAAAGAACACTCTTATTAATAGCAATGCTTTTTGTACAGTTTTAATGCTTTTAATCTTCACAATATACTTACATTTGTTTATCTTACACTTTCAAGTTGATTTTTCAGAAAATGTCTAGAAAAAAAGAATGTGTATAGGCTGCCTTCCACACCACATAGGTGCTAGTGAGTTAAATAACCAGATATTAATTTTCTGGGGTAAGGACAATAGGTTTAGAGATGACCACATGGTCATCTAACTCGATTTACAGCTGTTCTTTCAGTATATCTGAATATTACACATTACAGTATAAATAAACAGATGACTGTCCTCAGGAGAAGAAATCTAAATCTATGCTTCAGTTAAAAAGGAGGTTCCATTGCCTATACATGAATATCATTTCACAGTTTGTCTACTCATTTGCATGGAATCATTCAATTCTACAACTGCAAGGATAAACAAATTTAGAGATTTATCCTTCTTGCCCTACAACTAGGGCATTACTGCCACACCCAAAATATTCAAAACTGACTCCCATTGAAACAACAATCTGTTAGTGAATATTACATTATGTCACTCTTATCAAAGTGCCTTAGCATAAGTCTGATATCAACTACAAAAGGTGATAAAAACCATTGATTGCCCCAGACATTAGGTGAAGAAAAGTGGCACTTTCATCTTTTCACTTGGCATGTACCTTGAATTCTTATTTCTGAGCTAACATACCTTCCTAATCATGAAGCTCATAGAAGACTATCTACTGCAGTTCTTTGGATACCTTTGAATGGTACATGCTTTAATAAAGATTAGCTATCCGAGTCATATTAATTCCATAGTTGTGCAGTATGCAATGTGGAAATGCAACAGCTAACTTTTCCTTTTACCTGGCAGCTCCATCCTTAGCATCCTTTTCCCAATATACCCAGCATCCCTCCTCAGCACATGTCCAAACCAAAGCTTGCCTCTCTGACTTTGTCTCCAAACTGTCCAACCGGAGCTGACCCTCTAATATACTGATTACCTATCCTGTCCATCCTTGTCACACTCAGTGCAAATCTTAACATCTTTAACTCTGCCACTTCCAGCTCTGACTCCTGCCTTTTTGTCAATGCCACTGTCTCCAACCCATACAACATAGCTGGTCTCACTACCCTCTTGTAGACCTTCCCCTTCACTCCTACTGGTACCCGTCTTTCACAAATCACTCCTGACACTCTTCTCCACCCATTCCACCCTGCCTGTACTCTCGTCTTCACCTCTCTTCCACACTCACCATTACTCTGAACTGTTGATCCCAAGTACTTAAACTCATCCACCTTCACCAACTCTACTCCCTGCATCCTCACCATCCCTCTATCCTCCCTCTCATTCACACACATATATTCTGTCTTAGTCCTGCTGACCTTCATTCCTCTCCTTTCTAGAGCATATATCCACCTCCCCAGGGTCACCTCAACCTGATCCCTACTCTCACTACAGATCACAATGTCATCTGCAAACATCATAGTCCATGGGGCCTCCTGTCTGATCTCGTCTGTCAACCTGTCCATTACCATTGCAAATAAGAAAGGGCTCAGAGCTGATCCTTGATGTAATCCCACTTCCACCTTAAATGCATCTGTCACTCCCACTGCAGACCTCACCACCGTCACACTACCCTCATACATATCCTGTACCACTCTTACATACTTCTCTGCTACTCCTGATTTCCTCATACAATCATATGCTTTCCCCAAGTCCACAAAGACACAATGCAACTACTTCTGACCTTCTCTATATTTCTCCATCAACACTCTCAGAGCAAACATCACAATTGTAGTGCCCTTTCCCGGCATGAAACCATACTGCTGATAACTAATCATCGTCTCCCTTCTTAATCTAGCTTCCACTACTCTTTCCCATAACTTCAAGCTATGACTGATCAGTTTTATCCCTCTGTAGTTACTACAGCTCTACACATCACCCTTATTCTTAAAAATAGGTACAAAAACACTTTTTCTCCACTCCTCAGGCATCCCCTGACTTTCCAAGATTTCATTAAACAATCTGGTTAAAAACTCCACAGCTATTTCTCCTAAGCACCTCCATGCTTCCACTGGTGTGTCATCTGGACCAACAGCCTTTTGATTCTTCATCCTCTTCATAGCTGTCCTTACTTCCTCCTTGCTAATCCATTGCACTTCCTGATTCACTATCCCCACATCATCCAACCATCTCTCTCTCTCATTCTCTTCATTCATCAGCCCCTCAAAGCGCACTTTCCATTTGCTCAACACACTCTCATTTGTGAGTATGTTTCCCTCCCTATCCTTTATCACCCTTACCTGCTGCACATCTTTCCCAGCTCAGTCCCTCTGTCTAGCCAATTGGTACAGGTCCTTTTCTCCCTCTTAAGTGTCCAACCTTTCATACAAATCTCCATATGCCTTATCCTTAGCCTTCGCCACCTCTCTCTTTGCCATGCGCCTCATCTCCTTGTACTCCTGTCTACTTTCTTCATCTCTCTGACAATCTCACTTCTTCTTCGCCAGCCTCTTCCTCTGTATACTCTTCTGTACTTCCTCATTCGACCACCAGGTCTCCTTGTCCTCCTTCCTCTGTCCAGTTGTCACACCAAGCACCTTTCTAGCTGTCTCCCTTACCATCTCTGCTGTAGTTACCCAGCTATTCGGTAACTCATCACTGCCCCCCAGTGCCTGTTTTAACTCTTAGAAAAAATATGTTTATGCAAAAATTTGATGGTTTTCAGTTGGGAAATAAAGTGAACTTCTTGGACATTAGTCTAGAAGGAAGTAAGAGTGGGAAAATTGTCACCAAAGTATACTGGAAATTTGAGGATGATTTGCACTTCTTGGATTCTACCAGCTGTCACCCTCCACATCTTTTAAAATCTCTTCCCTATGGAGAATTGACTAGGGTAAGGAGGTTGTGTAATAATACTGATGAAGTAAATAGTGAATTACAGAAAACATCACAATTGTTCATTAGAAGGGGTTATAATCTAGATGAAGTGCTATTGTTGTTGGATACGGTTAATAAGGGCATCATTTGTAAGTCTAGTAGTGGTTATAATAACAGACATCAGGATAGATCAAAAGAAAAATCAGACAATCTAAGGAAAATATATGCAGTTATGACTTATGATTTGTTGGCAGAAGAAGTTAAACAAACCATCAAGTTCTATTGGACTTCGTTGTTTAAATACAGGGATTTGGTAGATATACTTGATCATTTAAATTTTTCATTTAGAAGGGGTAAAAACATAAAGGACATGCTAGTTCATGCTAGATTTGTAAGACCTAGTATAGGTTTGAGTTACAATCTGGATTCACTGGGAACATACCCATGTGGTAAATGTATAACTTGTCAGTATATAAGTAGAACATTTCAGTATATAAATGGAGTACATTTTAAACCTAATACAAAGTTTTCATGCAATACAGAAAGTATTGTGTATGCATTAAAATGCCCATATGGAATGTTCTATGTGGGTGAAAGTAAAAGAGCATTTAAAATTAGGATGCAGGAACATGTTAGGGACATTAGAAATGAGAAAATAGAAAGTCCACTTGCAATGCACTTTAAAAAATATCATGGTAGCAGCCCACAAGGTTTATTAGATACAATTTTGGAACATATTCCTAGTATACAGTATAATATTAATGTAAAGAAAAAACTCCTATATAAGGAAACTATTTTTATATTGAAATTTTTGCACTTTAGCCCCTTGGGGCATTAATATAGAATGCAACTGGAAAGTTTTGATATGAATTTTGAAATTGAAGTGCTTTAATTGTATAATTGTTGAATTGCTTAAGTAACTGATTTATTGACTGATTAATTGATTTATATTATTGTATAAATATGTGCTGCATTTTCTCTGTATGTATTCTCGACTTGGAAGGATACTACTGAGGCGCTAGAGGTTGGATTAAATTTTCATTGTGGAAGATCCTGGTCTTGCTTGTCGTTTATATCTTGGATTTTATTATATTGTTATTTTATATTTGTTGTGAAGTTTATACCTGTATTAACTCTTCCCTGAACTGCACCTCACAATCACCCTTTTTCAGCTTCCACCATTTGATCCTTGGCACTGCTCTCGCACTTGTCTACCTCTTCTTGATCACCAACGTCATCCTACAGACCAACATTCTATGCTGCCTAACTACACTTTCTCCTGTCGCCATTTTAAAGTTTCCATCTCCTTCAGACTGACCCTCCTGCATAGGATATAATCCACCTCTGTGCATCTTCCTCCACTCTTGTATGTCACCCTATGCTCATCCCTCTTCTTAAAATACGTATTCACCACAGCCATGTCCATCCTTTTTGCAAAATCCACTACCATCTGGCCTTCTGCATTCCTCTCCTTAACACCATACCTGCCCATCACTTCCTCATCCCCTCTGTTCCTTTCACCAACATGCCCATTGAAATCCACTCCAATCACTAGTCTCTCACCCTTGGGTACACTCACCACCACTTAATGCAACTCACTCCAAAATTTCTCTTTCTCATCCACTACACAACCAAGTTGCGAAGCGTATGCACTAACAACATTCATCATTACACCATCAATTTCCAGCTTCATAAACATTACTCTATCTGACACTCTTTTCACCTCCAAAACACTCTTGGCATACTCTTCCTTCAGGATAACCCCTACCCCATTTCTCCTCCCATTCACACCACGATAGAACAATTTGAACCTGCCTCCTATACACCTGGCCTTACTCCCCTTCCATCTGGTCTCTTGCACACACAATATATTAACCTTCTTTCCCTCCATCATATCAGCTGTCTCTCTCCCTATACCAGTCATACTGCCAACATTCAAAGTTCCTACCCTCACTACTACACTCCTAACCTTCCTCCTCTCTTTCTGCTTTTGGGCATGCCTTCCTGCTCTTCTTATCCTCTGGCCAACAGTAGCCCAATTTCTGCCAGCACTCTATTGGCTAACAGTACTGGGGGCAGTCGTTGTTAACCCAGGCCTCGACCAATCCGGTATGGAAATCTGTATTGTTGTCCGCATTTGTTATTTGGCAACTTCCTTGACTGTATATACTTATTAATTTGCACTTGCCTGTCATAGTGACAGATTAATTTACTTTAATTTACTTCAAATTGCAGACAGTTTTGATGCAAAGATTATGTTGGTTTTAAGCCAACTCATCAGTCCCTACTCACAGAAATACCAAACTCATTGAAAATCATTAGCAGTGCTGCCACCAATTCAATTGCAAAACAAATAATTTTGCAAGGTGGCCATGCCAAAGTGCACCTTTTTACTTAAATTTAGAACATGAGAGAATGCACAAACATTGGAGAAAAGGTCATGTTTCAGTAAGCTGGGACTTCTGGTAAGAGGACTGCAGCACATTGACCTGTTTTAATTATGTTAGTATCCAATCATACTGTTTTTTTCTATTTTTTTTTATTTTACGTTGATCAACAAAGAAAACTATCAGGAAGGGAAATGGTTTTCATGGATTACAGACAGAGGAATGTAAGAAAATAGATACCACAGTCAGGTTCATAATACAATGTCCAATAAAGACTGCAATGCTTTTACAGAATTAATTCTCAAAAGTTTACATTCAGCGTACACGTGTCTTGCATATCTGCAGATAAAAGGTGGCCTGTTATGTATTCAAAGAGCAATGCATTACGAGTCTCTTCCGCATTCAAACTTAAATGTTCTTCTCTTTCCTACTCATTATCATGGCACAGAAAATAAGACAGATATATTTCTGAGTTTGTCAAAATTAACAATTTAGTATTATTATTCTACGGGTATATATCACATAATCGAAACACATTACATCGAACACACAAATGTGCGAATATTCACATAATCGAAGTGCCTGGATTTACGTCACACTACAGTGAAGATCAGGAATGTTACCCTTTCCTCACTGTCGTGCGACCTCGGAGTAGGAATATATATTTAGCAGGGGGGCACAGTCCCCCACAATACAATGTTCGATTATGTGAATATTCGAGCATTTGCATGTTCAATGTAACGTGTTTCGATTATGTGATATAAACACTTATTCTACACCCTGTATACAATCTGAAACAAGAGTAATAACATAAATCAGCATTCCAACACAGAAAAAAAAAACAAAAGGAAATATGCAAAAACCCAAGCAAGACACCATATTCCAGTCATTTTGATTTTAAGCATTAAACACATCGTTAGTACTTAAATATTATTCACAAACATGGAAAATAAAAATAAACTAATTACATCCATGCTCAAGTCTAGAACCTTCCGGATGCCCATAGAAGACTGAGTCATTATCCACTAAGCTTTTTGTTTTGAAAGCTGAGTCCCCCTTCACAAATCTATATCTACCACTGTTCATTCCTGGACATTTAACACCATCCTGCACTTTATCAAAACTGAGTAGCTCTTACCTCAGAGCCCTTGAATTCTCCCACATGCTTTTCTGCCTATATTTCTTCTAATGGATTCTACATCCATTGCTGAGCAGTAGGAGTTACACTGAATTTTCACAAACATGCAATGCACATCTTGCCTACTGTTAAACAGTTAAAAAGTTAAAACATCACTATCTTTCTCACACTCCTCTGTGGTGTGGCAAACTTACACTGGACTTAATATATTCATTATTTCTTGTACATCTTTCCGTTAGTAGTTCAGGAAATGTTATGCCCCTGTCTTTGTTAATCTCATTTTGCATTTAACCTTATTATTTTTCCTGCTGTTGCCTAAGCTGGTAACTGAGCCATCCTCTACTATTATCTGTGTACAAAAGAGAAAACTACTTTGGCAACACTTTTTGCCATTCTTCCTATTACTTCTCACGTGAAATGAGAGATTTCTTTAATCTTAGTCAGGTGCCCAGTTTTTCTAGACTGAAAAGTAGCTGTACAATTTATAGCAATTAGAGAATGGATGTTTTATGACAATGCTGTTATGCTAAGAAGTTGTAATTATAAAAGAATAAGGTTTGACTTTGTCCCTTACGTCTTGTCACAAGTGGTTGAGAGGTATGAATGGAATGAATGGAGCATCCAGGTAGGCATTAAAATTTCAGTACTTGTGTGAGACTACAGTATGGAAGGGACTGGAAATATGCTGCAATAAACATTAAAAAAATAAGAAACTTAGATCAGCCACCACAGCAAAAACAAAAACAAAATAATGAAAAAAGAAAGTCTTCTTTATTAAGTGGTTAGTATCTTCACATGGTTACCGCTTCTTCAGACCAAAAATATGCTGCAATCTCAGAGTTGATATATATATATATATATATATATATATATATATATATATGTGTGTGTGTGTGTGTGTGTGTGTGTGTGTGTGCGCGTGCACACGCGCGCACATGTGTGTATAAATATATAGTAAGTAGCAAGGGTGTGGAAGAGCAAAAGCATTGATAAGGTGCCATTTGTTTAGTTTCTATTGTTGAGAAAAGTGTCATTTGTCAGTTGACTGCTGGAGTTATATTGTTATTTTCAGTCATTGTTGTACGTAGTCACTGTTTTCTGTTCAGACATCTAGTGGCCTTTTTTATTTTCAGTCAACCCTTCATGATATAATCATTTAAACAGATACATTGTTGCTGTGGCTTCTAAAAAATTAGAATAAATTTGAAAATGAGATTCTGGAAAGTAGAAATTGGTTGTCTGAAGTAGCTGAGGGGGAGGTCAGTGGCATGCCATATTTCAATAGTGCTTGAAAGATTTTTAGGATATTATTTGCAAAAAATCAGGTCTTGGAGGAGTTGTATTCTGTGGCAGAACTATATCTGTTAATGTACTTTAATTTCTTTATTGAAACATGCACAGTGAAATAAAATCTATAACATACAAGAGAGATACCCATGCATTTAAAAGTAAAGGTTTTTTAAACTTTCATAGATGAAGTCAAAGTTAATAGTAATCTTTTTGCAGCAACCAATGTGTTATTTATAAAATTAGCATTACGTTTAAAATTAGTATTAGTAGCTTCAAGGCTTCTGCTATGGCTGAATGACCTTAGGTATAGGCAAACTAGGTAGCATACAAGGGTGCAGTCTGACACAAGGAACCTTTCTAACTTATTTTTCCTATGTAAGTAAAAAGTTGCTGCAAACATGGCACTACTGTTCAAACGAGCTATACCCACTCTCTCTTTATTATACTTTTAATATCATCCCTCTTTATTATAGTTAGAAAATACTATATTTTTATAACCCCTCTCATTTTATTATATTTATTATCATCTAAACTCTGTTCCTCTATATTCCTTTTACTGCTTTTTACTACAGTACATCTCATCCTCTCTAACTATAATATATTCACAAATGCACCTAGTGTTCACCTTTTCTACTCCTCAGCTAATGCCATCTAAACATAGATAGCTATGCCTTTGACGTACCTGTCTCGTTCCTACTGCATTTGAAATACCCCACTCCTCATCCCATCTTTAATCCATTGTAAATATGCTTCTTTACACTTTAATGCTGTTCTTAATCTACTATGTTCTATACTAATTAACACCAGTATTCCTACTATTTGTATTCATTATTATGTATATTTATTTCTTATTGCAACATCGTATTATGACAGCTAGTATTGTAATGCATGCTTGAATTGTCATTTCTGCTTGGATTATAATTTCATTGTACAATATTTTCCTTCTTTTGTCAACTGGCCTGGGTCATTCCTAAAAAGGTTGTTTGGATCAGTGCACTTACCCAATGAACAAATGTATAAATAAGTACAATAAAAAAGCATCCAGCTCCCTGTAAGTAAACCACTGCATGGCTGTGAATTTCTTGGCATTTTGCTCTATCCCACTAGTAGTCTAGTCAGTCAACTGCAGAGCTCCTGTGTGACTGGTTATCTAGATCATGGATAGCACCATGGAGAAGGCCAAGAAACCTTGAACTATGGAGTTGTAACAGCTGTGGTGTGGATGGAAACACAGTTATGAGTCTGTAGCCAGCAGCAATGTAATGGTCTGTTTGTAGCAGTAAGTCTTTTGTTTTTTAATCTGGCAATCATCCAGACAGTATACTGTGGCTGGATACTGTGTGCGTGAAACAGAACTTATATTTTTCATTTTTTATCATATTTATACAATCAGACATCTGATGTACACACTGAAAAGTCATTAAACTTCTAGGTACTGAATGAAGTTGGTTTGTATAGACAAAAACACAATTTTGATACAAAGCGTTCATGTGTTTTTAGCGGTTTCTGTTTGCGCTTAATAAAATATTGATCCCGACATTCGTGGCTCCAGTATATTTGGCAATTCTCTTTTTTCTTTTTTTTACTGAATGAAAGTGACTGACCCTGACATCCTGTTGTTTACTTAAGTTTAACAGCCATTATTCTCATTTTGCAGGATTGCTGTGTATTTTCATGACGTATATTGAAATACTTTACTGTGCATGACAACATTACATTTGTGTGAAGCAAAGTAGAAGTGAATTACTGTTGTCATTATTTTTTTACTGCAAACAAACATCTGAGATGTACACAGGCAGCAAACTTTATAAAGTTGCTAGATACAGAGGGCTGTATGCAGGTGAAAATGGCTAACTGTGCTACTGTTTGCTTAAATTAATAATCATTATTCTAACTTTGAAGAAATAATTTACATTTGTGTGAAACAAAGTAGAAATAAATTACTCTGGTCATTAGTTGTTATCATAATGAGATATCAGAAATATCAATCAGCAATGCGGCTATAACTACAGGTTATAAGGATCATTTGTTGATGAAAGTAACTGACACTGCATTCAGTTCCTCAAGTTAAATAATCATTAATCTGGCTTTGCAGGATTAGTGTGCATTTGTAAAGTTGTGCGAAACAAATTTGAAATACATTACTATGACTATTATATTTCCATAATTAAACATCTGAGATATGCACAGTCAATAAAATGGCTATAATTTTGGGATATGAGAACAATCTATGAAAGATAATGATTGAACCTGTTGTTGTGATCAGGATAGACAATCACTAGTTTGACTTTATGGGACTAGTGTGCATTTGTGAGAATGTAGCTAGAATGTTTTGCTGTTGCCATTTTTTGAAAACACAATCAGACATCTGAGGTGTATCTACAGAGTCAATAAAGTGGTTGTAACCAGTGGCTCTGGAGGCCATCTGTGATCAAAACTGACTAAATCCTATTTTTTTTTATCACAATTAAACTTTAACTAAACTGGCTGCACAGGAGCAGTGTTACACAATTTATTGAATTTGCAAAATTCACTGTAAAATAGCTTTTCCTGAGCTTTATGCATGTGTGTACATAATTTATTTCCCTTTCCATCACAGTCAGACATCAATAATGTATACAATAACTGACTTTCTTTGATGGACTGGATTGGTTTTGTCATTATTAGCACAGTGAATAATATTATTTCTTAAATCACTTGATTTTCTGGTTGAACTTTTGGTTGAGGTTCTTTATGTTTTTGTATTTTTGCCAAATGCTCCCCTTTCTTTTATAACCCATAGACATGCTGTGTTTGAACTGATGTTTCTCCAATTTGCCACCTCACTGTAGGTAAACATGAGTATACATGTGAGTATATGGGAAAATGTGGAAAAAAATAATTACAATTTTTTTTCGGTACAATATGCACGATATTGGGGATACATACATAGTTGCTATCAGACATACATATGAAGTATGCTTTGTTACTCATATACCCAAAAGTCCTTCTGCTTACTTCAAATGGCCCTGCTCAGTGGGGTTTTTTTTGAGAAATGTACTACACTTATTAAGGGTGTTAACAAGCTCAGCTACAGAAATAGATTGGATAAATTAATATACTCTGTAAATTATTGACTAGTTAGGGGGGACTCTATAAATGGCTTTTAAATGCAGGTATGACGACATATTTGGGGAAATCTTCGGGTCAATGATAAGGAATATGATTTGGCAACCAGAAATAAAAAATATGTTTCTGGAGGCTAAGATACTAAGATAGTAAGATCTATAATGCTAATAAAGTCATTTCATTGTAGATCAGATATATGGTAGAATGCCTTACCACTTAGAATTAGAAGAAAAAAAACCTTACAGGGTTTAAGGAAAGTTTAGATAACTGTCTGGGTGCAAGAGTCAATGACTAACCTCTGACTGGTGGCAAATTCTTTAAAGGCCTTTACATAATATTCTGAGTTTGTAAGTAAAACTCATTGAACATTAAATCTAAACCTGGTCCTGGCTGCTGTCACTTCAAAGGCTGCCTAGTTGAATTGCATACTGAAAGTTTTACACAGATCCTGACCCATTTTAAAGAATATATGAAGGAAGATAAAAGAAATGGACCAAGAAGACACTCCTGTAGAAGAAAAGGTAACTAGGAAAGAATGGGAGAATATATCCTTGATTTTAATGGATCTTTTTGGTTACAGAACCATGTAATGACACTTTAGACTATGCCTGTACATTGCAGGTCTTTCATTAGGAAGCTATAGTCAAAGGCATGAAGTGCTTTAAAAGAGACTCAAAAAAGTTCAGAAGTTAATTAGTCAGCCTTTACATTATGAAATATAATATCTAGGGGTTGGGAGGATGGCCTAATGGTTAAGGTGTTTGCCTTACAAACACAAGGTGCAGGGTTTGAGTCTCACAAAGGATAATTGGCTAGGCTTAGAATGGCTTGCAAGGGCAGTTAGCCTAGTACTAATCTATAAAGGAGCTGTCCTCTGTTTTTGTGCTTGCTCATTTTTTACAAACAGGTTGTTCACAAAATATTAATCATAAGTTTTCAGAAACCAGATTACTTACCTGTACACTAATGTTTTAAATAGTTTATTGTAGATCAGAGTATGTGTATCTACCTTTAAGAAGTATTACCAGATGTAGCACATGCATATAGATACTGAGCACGTGCAGGCAGCAGTGCCATTTTGAGAGAACAGCCAGAGTGTTAACATGTATGAGTGTGATAGTCAGTCTGTTTATAAGTTTATTTAAGTTTATGTCTCAAGGCCTCACTTCTGATGTGTTTGTGTATAATAAAGCTGCTTGAACAGAACCCATGAATGTTTGTCTGTTTTATCTTGACCAGACATGCAACGTGGTGTCAATACAGGAGTAGAAGAGCTACTGCTTCAAGCAGGTGCAGAGTTGAAAGTGAAGGAAAACTAAGCAGGCTGAGTGAAACAGACACAGACAAATGAAAAAGGGCCAGAAATGAGCTAAAGTTAAAGAAACTGCACAAATGATTTATTTGGTAAAGAAAATGAAACAGTGCATTTATAAGACATAAGTATGCTTTGTTACTCATACACCCAAAAGTCCTCCTGCTTACTTCAAATGGCCCTGCTCAGTGTTTTTTTTTTTTGAGAAATTTACTACATTTATTAAGGGTGTTAACAATCTCAGCTACAAGAATAGATTGGATAAATTAATATACTCTGTAAATTATTGACTAGTTAGGGGGGACTCTATAAATGACTTTTAAATGCAGGTATGATGACATATTTGGGGAAATCTTCGGGTCAATAATAAGGAACATGCTTTGGTAACCAGAAATAAAAAAGATGTTTCTGGAGGCTAAGATACTAAGATAGTAAGATCTATAATGCTAAGAAAGTAATTTAATTGTAGATCAGATATGTGGTAGAATGCCTTACCACTTAGAATTAGAAGAAACAAAACCCTTACAGGGTTTAAGGAAAGTTTAGATAACTGTCTAGGTGCAAGAGTCAATGACTAACCTCTGACTGGTGGCAAATTCTTTAAAGGCCTTTACATAATGTTCTGAGTTTGTAAGTAAAACTCATTGAACATTAAATCTAAACCTGGTCCTGGCTGCTGTCACTTCAAATGTTGCCTAGGTGAATTGCATACTGAAAGTTATACACAGATCCTGACCCATTTTAAAGAACATATGAAGGAAGATAAGAGAAATGGACCAAGAAGACACTCCTGTAGAAGAAAAGGTAACTAGGAAAGCATGGTTGAATATATCCTTGATTTTAATTGATCTTTTTGGTTACAGAACCATGTAATGACACTTTAAACTACGCCTGTACATTGCAGGTCTTTCATTAGGAAGCTATAGTCAAAGGCATGAAGTGCTTTAAAAGAGACTCTAAAAGTTCAGAAGTTAATTAGTCAGCCTTTACATTATGAAATATAACACCTTGGGGTTGGGAGGATGGCCTAATGGTTAAGGTGTTTGTCTTTCAAACACAAGGTGCAGGGTTTGAGTCTCGCAAGGGATAATTGGCAAGGCTTACAATGGCTCGCAAGGACAGTTAGCCTAGTATTAATCTATAAAGGAGGTGTCCTCTGTTTTTGTGCTTGCTCATTTTTTACAACCAGGTTGTTCACAAAAAATTAATCATAAGTTTTCAGAAACCGGATTACTTACCTGTACACTAATGTTTTAAATAGTTTATTGTAGATCAGAGTATGTGTATCTACCTTTAAGAAGTATTTCCAGATGTAGCACATGCATATAGATACTGAGCACGTGCAGGCAGCAGTGCCATTTTGAGAGAACAGCCAGAGTGTTAACGTGTATGAGTGTGATAGTCAGTCTGTTTATAAGTTTATTTAAGTTTATGTCACAAGGCCTCATTTCTGATGTGTTTGTGTGTAATAAAGCTGCTTGAACAAAACCCATGAATGTTTGTTTTATCATGATCAGACACGCAACGTGGTGTCAATACAGGAGTAGAAGAGCTACTGCTTCAAGCAGGTGCAGAGTTGAAAGTGAAGGAAAACTAAGCAGGTTGAGTGAAACAGACACAGACAAATGAAAAAGGGCCAGAAATGAGCTAAAGGTAAAGAAAACTGCACAAATTATTTATTTGGTAAAGAAAGTGAAACAGCGCATTTATAAGACATAAAACGCATTATTAATCAAATGAATAGCACAAAACATATTATTAAGCAAACAAAAGGCACAGATGGCATTACTAATTAAACAAAATGTTCAAAACCATAATATTTGATAAAACTAGCAGAAATATTCATAATGGGCTCAGAATTTGGTTTGATAACAATAATGTTTAAAGTAAAATGGGCACAAAAATGTACAATGAGCATGATAAGAGATTAAAAGGGCACAATGAGTACAATAAAAAGGGCAGATTAAGCTTAAAGAGCAAGGTGACTGCATGTTATTTAGTAAAAGACCATGTTTGGGCACAAACTACTATTTCACATTGACCAAAGTCAATCAAAGTATAACTACAGTTGTTCGAAGTATCTCACAGCATGCAAAGTGTTTGCGGTGTGTGTGCTTTATTACAGTGTAATTATTTCAAAGAGTTTGTTGTGTGCAAAGTACAGGTATATTGCAAAGTGCAGTCAAAGTACAGCCATTTTGAAAAGTTTCTTGTGCTGTGTGCATTTATTTGAAGAAAGCCACCATTTCAAAGTGTTTCTTGCACTGTACAGAGTTATTTTGTAAAGTACAGCCATTTTGAAAGGTTCTCATGCTGTATACAGTTTATTTGCAAAGTACATTTATCTCAAAGTGTTTCTTACTCTGATCTTCGTCCATTGTGTACAGTTATTTGCAAAGTACAGTCATTTTGAAGTATTTCTTACACTGATAAGGAGTTGTTTCACAAAGTACAATGATTTCAAAGTGTTCTTGTGCTACAGAGCCTTATTTGGCAAAGTGCAGTTATTTCAAAGAGTTTATTGTGCTATTAGGCACAAGTACAAGTACTAGCATACAGTTCTGGCATATATATATGTGTATGTGTGTGTGCTTATGTGTGTATGTTCATGCATAATGTCAAGCATCTTCACTACAGTATGTTGACATGGCAGGGGCATCTCGCAGACCAAGTCCACTTGCGTTTTATCATAATATAGGAGAGAACTGGAGAGCATTTAAGCAGGAATACAATATTTTCATACAATCAGCTATTTTTGACAAAGATGCACATATGAGGGCATTCATTTTGCTTAACTTAGCTGGGTCAGAAGCCATTGAAAGAGAGCGTTCATTTGGTATGCACCAGAAGTATATACAGGAGAGGTGGCAAACCATCATATTGTGGTATCAGCTGAATCAAGGGAAGGCCCTGAGTGCTTAAAACATAAATTTAGAGAAATTTGCAACCCCCAGACAAATGTTACATTAGAGAGGCACTTATTTTATAAAAGAGACCAAAAGCCAGGAGAACGTTTTGCAGCTTGTATCACTGACTTGAGAAATAAGGCTAAAACATGCAGATTTGGTGACTTAAAAGATGAATTAATAAAGGACAGGCTTGTGTGTGGTGTTAATAGTGCTGCAGTGAGAAAGATTTTGCATTGTGACAGTGATTTAATGTTAAGCAAAGCCATAGAGATTTGTCAAATTCATGAGCTCACAGAAAGGCACACAAGTATGCTTGCAAATGATAACAGCATGGTTTCAGCAGCCTCTAGAGCAAATGTAGACAGCATCCAACATGTGGCAAGCAGAAACAGGCCTAAGCACATTGTGGCAGCAACCCCTGTGGGGTTTCCTGGGAGAACACATAGGTTTCTAGCAAGTTTTAAGACTAGCTCAGTAAAAAGAGCATGCTCAGTACAGTATAAGAATGAGTCAGCAAAACCCAAGTCAAGTCTTATTGTTAACTGTCATAGTTGTGGAGCCAACCATGAGTCTAAAAGCGAGAAATGTTTAACATTTGATCTGCAATGCCACAAGTGTAAAAAATGGAACCATTTTAAAAAAGTTTTGTAAACCAAGCAATCTTTGTTCACTTATTAAGAAAGGTCACGCAAAAAAGCAAGTTGATCATGTGAAAAGCTGCAACCCTACTTTCTATGTAGATGGTGTATCAGTGGATGGTGAAAAGGTTAATGCAGTAGATTTGTTGGCAAAGAATGAAGTATTTTGTACTGTCCTGATCAATGGTAATTCCCCAGAGCTCAATGTAGACACTGGTTCAAAGTGTAATGTGATGTCAGTGGAAACAATTGCTCAAGTGAGAGCTGGTGAGCAACTTAATTTGACCAATTTTGCAAAGCTTGTTGCTTATGGAGGTGAAGAGATTCAAACCAAAGGCTCAGTAGTGCTTTTATGCTATTTGGCTGAGAACAGTTACAGCTTGCAATTTTATGTAGTCCAAAGACCTGTGCAGTCATTATTAGGTCTCAGAGACAGTTTGAAAATGAAACCACATTCTTTTACTAAAGAAGTACATCATGTAAGCACATGTCCCAGTTCCAACTTCCGTAATGCTATTTTCTCAGAGTATGCTAATGTTTTTGATGACAAGCTAGGCAAAGTTCCTGTTGTGTACTCCATGAAAGTAGACCCAGAGGTCAGGCCAGTGGTCAGTCCAGCAAGAATAGTTCCAATAGTTACGCAGGACAAAGTCAATGTCCAGTTAGATAAAATCGTACAGCAGGGTGTGATTTGTCCAGTCACAGACCCAACTGAGTGGATGTCTTCCATGGTAGTTGCTCATAAGAAAAATTCAGATGAAATCAGAATATGCATTAACCCAAGAGACTTGAAAAAGGCATTATAAAGACCTCATCATCCTATGCATACAGTCAAAAAGACTGCAACCCTCATGCCAAATGCCACTGCTTTTAATCTCTTAAATGCAAAGAGTTCATTTTGGCAAGTAATGCTTGATCACAAATCTTCACTACTGACTACATTCAGTACCCCATTTGGTAGATACAGATCCCTCAGGATGCCTTTTAGAATAAATTTTGCCAGTGAAGTTTTTCAGCATGCAATGGAGCAAATTATTTCTGGCTACCTGTGTGCAATAATAGTTGATGATTTACTAGCTGGCGATAATGGTGAAGCAGAGCATGACAGAAACCTCAGGAAAGTTATGGACAGAGGGTGTGAGGTGAACTTGAAGTTTAATCCTCTGAGATGTAAGTTCATATTAAAAGTTACTTATGTAGGTCATTTATTTACCAGTACAAGCTTACAACCAGATCCTTCTAAACAAGCAGCCATTCTTGAGATGCCAGCTCCAGACATTGTCCAAGCCTTACAGTGTTTTCTAGGTATGGTTAACTATTTGGGCAAATTTATCCCTGACTTTAGTGAGTTATCAGCACCTTTAAGACAGCTGACATGCAAAAATGTTGCATGGTCATGATTAGAACAACACCAGACAGCATTTGATAACCTCAAAGAAAACATTGCTAACCTGCCTGCATTAAGATACTATGATGTCCACAAAACAGTAGTTCTTTCCTGTGATGCTTCAAAGTTCTGTCGTGGTGCAGTTATTCTTCAAGAAGGCAAACCTGTTGCCTATGCATCTAAAACTCTTATAAAAACTGAGATGTAGTATGCTCAAGTTAAGAAGAAACTATTGGCAGTTGTATTCGCAGGTTCGAAGTTCCATGATTATATTTATGGCCGAGCAATCCAAACAGAAACTGACCATCAACCTCTAGTCACTATTTTAAAGAAGCCTATCCATTCCTCTCCAACAAGACTGCAAAGAATGACACTCAAATTGCAAAAGTACAATTTTAAAATGGTCTATGTGATGCCTGTGCTCTGGCCCAGCAATCAAGGAGCCTCAATCCTCACCACTTACACCAGTGAGGGGCGTCCATATAGGGAAAGGATAATAAATACACACACACACAGTAAAGTACAATTTCCCTTAAGAGCTCACAGAGATCACAGTCAGTCTGGGGCTGGTTTCTCCCTTTCTCTCCAGGTCCCCAATAAGACTCCCCACTGGCACAGCTATAGGGTCCAAATCTTAGCCTAATGGGCAAGCTAAAACCTCCAGCACCCTCTCTGTCCAACCAGTGCTTCGTGCCCCTGCCCAAGTAGCTGACACACACACACTTTGAGATAAGAGTTATATATAACCACACAGACACTCCTGGGGAAGGCTGGCACAGGTTCTTCAGCTGTCCCCCTTTTACCCAGACTAAACGGTAGAAATCACTGCCACCACCCAGCTAACATCAGCTACTCAAAGGCCCTTCTGAAAGGGTGTCCAATTATTACTGTGCAATATTATTATCCAAATGGTAAGTTGTGACTGAACAATCAAGGCTTATTAGAGTGACTTGGTACAGTACCACTGTATACATGCAATGTATTCTAGAGTTTAAATTAACTCTACATAAAACAGCCATAGTTGAAAGGTTTAAAAATATTTAATAATAAATAATAAAAACACAAGACAATACTTCTTATTACATAGTGCTAGTCAAGAGTTCAGAGATCACAGAGAAATACTTGAAATAATACGGTAGAAAAGTTCTGACATCACATAAAAACACTTAGTCTAATCTTCCTAATTCTTAGCTATTTCTAAGAGAAAATATAGTTCTAAATAACTTACATATAGAGCAAAGCAGTGCTGGTGATGTTGGATGTTCTCAAGACAAAATGCTCTCATGCTCTCTGATTCTATCTCTTTAAAGTGATAACACAGAGCTGCTCACATGCCATCATTCTTCATACTTCTCTGGTGTTCCCAGGCTAACAGAAACTACATTTACATTCTTTACACCTGGTCAGAAACCAGACCAATAAAGGACATTTATACATGCAAATTCTAGTCATTAACTCTGGTCTTAAAACAATAGATAAGATCCCTCCCTCTAGACATATCGGCTCTGAATTTTGATATCAAAGACAGTCATAAAAATGCTTGACTTAGCTTTCTTACAGCAGAGTGCACTGTTGTTACATTTTTTTCAGTTCAATATCCAATTCAGTCTTTTCACATTTAAGAGAACAAGCCTGTGGCTTACATTAATATTTACAAATGACAGAATAATCTACAGAATTCTATCTGGCTAGGCTGGCAGCCTTCACCTATGTTCACAATCTATATAAAAGGAAAACTTCTTTCTCTGGCTGATAACTTATCCAGATCATCCCGAAATGTTATGGAACAGCTTGCTGCAGAGAATTTTGACTTTGATGTCAGGAAAGTGCATAATTTTTTTACCACAAGACTTAATGAGCTGAAAGTTATACAAAGAGTGATCCAATTTTGCAAAAGCTCAACCACTTCATCAATATAGGATGGCTGTCAAAGCAATCTTTTGTACCGCTAGAAGTGCAGCCTTACTTTCCTTACAGAGATGAGATGCTGATGGTAGATGGTATCATTTTCAAAAGTCCAGAAGTTATTGTTCCTACTTCCTTACAGCATAAATACATTCATATTTTACATTGTGGCGACCTAGGTTCTGATTCTACCAAAAGAAGGGTGAGTGGATTAGTATTTTGGCCTTCTTTAGCAAAAGACATTGATAAAGTGCTTTCTTCTTGTTCAATGTGCAACAGTACTAAACCACATTTGCAAAAAGTACTACTTCATTTAAGCCGAATTCCTGAATTACCTTGGTCAACAATAGCAACTGACATAGTTGAGTGGAACAATCAGCATTACTTAGTGTTGGTAGACTCTTATCCAAACTGGCTTGAGATCAATTTGCTACCAAACCTAACATCCAGTGCTGTTATTATGGAGATGAAACATCATTTCTCAGTCCATATTAGTCCACACAAAGTTATTTCTGGCAAACGTCGTTAGTTTACGAGTCGATTGTTTAAGATATTTTCAAAAGAGTGGGGCATTATCCATATTACTAGCAATCTTGAATATCCACAGTCAAACAGCTTTGCTGAACATGCAGTACAGAGTACAAAGCAGTTACTGGATAGGTCAAAGCATGACAATACTGATATCTTCTTGAATTTACTTAATCTCAGAAATATACCCCATGATAATCTACTTGGCTCACCTGCTCAGAGATTTCTATCAAGGCAAACAAGAACAACCTTGCCTATTAGTTCTAGTTTGTTGGTGCCTAATGCTAAAAACAGTAGAGCAATCAAAGCCCAGCTTTTTAAAAAGCGTGCTTCTCATAAGTCCAGCTATGATAAAGGAGCAGATTTCTTCATCCATTAAAAGAAGGAGAGAAACTGAGGATGCAAATGGCAAAAGGCTTTGATTGAATTGGTCAAGTGAGAGGTGTATGTGCCAAGCAGAGATCCTACTTAGTGGAATCTGAGGGTACAGAATACAGGAGAAACCACAGACATCTTCTTCCTGCATCAGAAACAACATTGCAGCATTGTACCTGTAATACAAACTCTAGATCTCAAAGCAACCCTGACAATCTTCTTACCAAAGATCATGTTTCAGTATCCATTCCCATTCCTGATGATGTCCCAGATGTCCCTAAAGTAGAACATTCCTTGATGACAGACCCTGTTGCTAGATCCAATTCTGAATTTTATGTTACACGATCAGGTCATATTTCCAGACCCAGTGTAAAATACACAGCAACTTGGACATAATTGTTTTATATGTGTTTGATTTTGTATGATTGCATGTCAGATAATTAGTTCTGTATAACTGCATGTCAAAAGATCATTTCTGTAAAGTGCATGCCATTGAATACTGTCATTTCGTATATGGACTATTTCTCAAAGAGGGAGGATGTTCATCAGAGCGTGTGTATGTACCTTTAAGAAGTATTTCCAGATGTAGCACATGCAAGCAGCAGTGCCATTTTGAGAGAACACCCAACGTGTTAACATGTATGAGTGTGGTAGTCAGTCTGTTTATAAGTTTACTTAAGTTTAAGTTACAAGGCCTCATTTCTGATGTGTTTGTATGTAATGAAGTTGCTTGAACAGAACCCACAAATGATCGCATGTTTTATCCTGACCAGACGAGTGGCACTTATCGAGTAAAAAGCAATATATATATATATATATATATATATATATATATATATATATATATATATATATATATATATATATATATTATATATATATATATATATATATATATATATATATATATATATATATATATATAAACAGAAATAATGACTTCATTGTTGTTTCCACCTTTATGTACAATAATAACCAAATAACTTTAAACGTATCAGTAGAGATTCAAGTAAACAATAAAAGATTTAATAAAGATTTTTAAAGATTTAATTGGTAGGTGGCCGCAGTGGTGCAGAGGTTAGGTTTGTTGTCTCACAGCAAGAGGTTGTACGGTTCAGTTCTCGGCTGGGATGCCTTCTGTGTGGAGTCTGCATGTCCTCCCTGTGGTCAAGTGCATTTCTTCCGGGTGCTCCAGTTTCCTCCCACACTCCAAATACATGCAGTAGGTGGATTGGACACTCTAAATTGGCTGTAAATGAGTGTGTGTGTGTGTGTGTGTGTGTGTGTGTGTGTGTGTGTGTGTGTGTGTGTGTGTGTGTGTGTGTGGGCGCGCGTGTGTGAGTAAGTGGTATGACTGAACTACCCCAGCAGGGCTAGCCACCCAGAAGTGTAAACCTTGGTTCGAGATGATTGTCACTGCTGAAGTGACACCCTGACCATAAGTGCAAAATGGGAAAAGGAATTGAAGATGGATGGCTGGAATAAAATGTTTAATAATATACAATATATTCCAGAGAAGACAAGTGCGGAACATGATTGTAGAACGTGAATTAAAGACCAAGATAGCCAGATAAATTTCTGTTTGGAAGTTACTCAAGAATCTAGGCAATTAATCAGATCCATTACTATAGAGGGTTAAGGTCCTGAGTATTGATCATATGACCTAAGTTCAGTTAGCAGCCAGAGCACTTAAAGAGCTGTCAATGGGTGAAAATGTAAAGACAAAGCAATGCTTGCTCACCTGCATCTTCCTGTGTGCACTTTCCTGTTATAAACTCCATGGTTGACCTCACAGGAGCACTATCCTCAAGGGGGGGTCAGGCAATCTTGAGAGATGACATTGATTGCAGAAGTGAGTGGCACAGCCTTGCTAAAGACCACTGTATGTTGAACCCTGCCACATGTTACCAGATATGCATCTTAATGGTTATAGCTTAAGTACAAATACCTGTGCCTGGGAAGAATGATGATGTTATACTCACCCCTTGGTGGAAAAAAATAGGTTGACTGGGCTTTCACCCATAAGGGAAATGGGATCATCCAACTGGGAGTGAAGGAGGGAAGCTTTATGGTCAATAGGGTTGCAAACTGTCAGCAAAAATCTGAATGAGCCTTTGAATGAGACCCTTGGACGGCCATGGCCTGAGTTAGCAGCAGCTTCATTAGAAAGAGGTATTAGTAAATAATGGATCTGGACAGCACATACAAGGATGCTTAGCAAACATAAAAGCAAACAGAGAAACAATAGCTAAGATGGTGGTTATCCCTCCACCATCTCTTTTTGTTGCACCTTTGTGTTGCTTTTATTGCACTCAGTAGCACTGTTTATATCATACTAAAATCTCTTGTCCCTTCTGATAAACTTCTTTGCTTTGATTAAAATAGTTCACTTTCAGTGCTTTGACTATTTCTAAGTTTAATATAGAGGATACAAATGTTATCTGAGTTTTGGTAGTTTTATATTACCTCCTGCTATTTCATTCTCTTTTATTTTGTATTTAATTTTTTTGGGTAATCCACCCAAAGGACCTATGTTTTACTCTACCCTAGGATTCAGAGAAAAGCTCACTGCTTGCTGTAATTGTGTAAAGGGTTTGGCAATTATTGAGCAAATCAGACAATGTGATTCAGACCGGTACAGCCACAGTGAGATATCATGTCTCTCATTAAAAAAAAACTACACTGTCAGACCTGACCATACTAGGGTTCTCCCTGTCGGCCCGTGCTCTGCATCAGCAAAGGCACCCCACCACACACACACACACACACACACACACACACACACACAAACACATTCAAACGTATAATTCCCTGCATAATCCCCTAGTGCAATCACCTAGGCAGAAACACAAACATACTCAAACACATTCATGCAGCCTTGTTTGTGCCTCTGCAGATGCACACACACACACACACACACACACACACACACACACTCACAAACATACTAACACACTATTCACCTCCATTGTCTTCAGTGAACTTACTTGTAGTGAATACTTCCATAAGAGTGAATGAGTGATTACCATCTTTTGATGACAGCAACATTTTCCTCCTTAAGTAGAATATTACTTGACTGGGAGATGATCTGCTTTCCTGTTCCACATATTACTTTTTACTGTTTTATCTTCTTTGGGAATCTTTGTTTTTTAACTTTTTTTATCAGCCTTTGTCCAGACCTCTGTGCCTAAGAAGCCACATTGCCTGCACTTGTTGGTGCCCTCTTCTCAAATAAAGTGATGTTTGATAAGATTTCTGAACAGAAATTTCATTTGTTCACTAAAAAGTGCCAAATACAAAACTCAACTTTTCAAAACAACACCCTCACCACTTCATCTACATCACTACTTTATTAAGGACAAACTACTACTACTTTGGCTATTCAGCCTTCTGTGGTTTCACTTACTGCACCTACTGAAGTAAGTGTATAAGAGAATCCTCAGTACATTTATTTAGTGGAGTATTTATGTACAATGACTTTGTCTATCCAAACAAATATTCCATATTATACAAAAAAGTAAGTTCACATTCAAAAACATGCATGCTGATTGGACAAAGTGATCAATGTGCTCATTGTAAATTGAACGTAAATCACAGGAACAAATTCAGTCAGTTCACTTTCTCTGTACTGCTAACTAGAGAAAAATAATCATTACCTGCAAAATGATCATTGAAGCAGAGCAGTAGAATGTATATTGAAAAAAAACCACACATATTTCAACACTGGGAGCATCACAGCATATAATACAAACACGTCCCTACTGAAACAAAGATGTTCCCCAATATTATCTGACTTCATTTGTCAGTCATCTGCCAGAAAACAACTTCTTTAAATGGCATTCCAAAATGTGAGAAAGACATCTGCCCATTTTTGTCAAAGTTTTCTCAAACCATGTAGACCGTCCCCAAGAAATAAAATAGCAGAAAAAAAAGACAAAGAAGATAACAATGTACAGGACAGCCACAGAGTATGCATATTTTTAATGCCCCAGATTTCCTGAAGCCGGAGGAAGACCACTAAAGAACTTTCATACAATGACATTATTTATAAAAGATAAGCCTTTTTTGTTAAATAGTGTCATTGTATAACAACAATGATCTACTCTCTTGTGTGTGGGTAATGCAGGATTTACCCACGGTTGGCTTTATTCATTCACATAGGCTTTGCCCTCTTGATGAAACTATGCCAACCATGGGTAAACTCTATGTTGCCCACACCTAGTCATCGATTATTGCTATTTGGGGAATTAGTTACTAAATCAGATTTGTGTATAGTTTTCTTTTTCACTTTATCCTGGCAGGTAACAGTGTTGTGACTTGGGGAGCAATTACTCTGGTAATCATCAAACCTATCTGAGACAGTTGAGAAGATCCAAGGATTATAACCCCTGTCCTTTATATACCTGCGTGGTACACTAGTTGGCAGTAGTGGAATTCAACCTCCATCAGTGGCAGACAGTGTGCCAAATACAGGTGGCAGTGAGTCTGATCCTTCATATTTGCTTGGCACTGGTAGGATTCAAACCACAGTCAACATCATCCTGGACTTCACATTTGCTGTAAGTGGTGGGATTTAAACTCCTGCAGTGTCAGTCTGGTTCTACACAACTTCTTAATAAGTAAGCCAGTTAGATACAAGTGTTCTTTCTCAGACACAAACCAGGAGCACGTTATGTGACTTGATCATATTTACACAGTAGGCAAATTGATATGGAAGAACTCAAACCCTGTACCATGGACTAAAGGAACCAGCTCACTAAAGCCCAACACCTTAATCCTCTTCACAAATTGCCATCTACCAGATAAGCTTGTGAATCATCTTTGAGTAGTGGTCTGAGTATCCAGGGGGTTTGAGGAATTGAGGTATAACAGATGTCCTACTTTTCTTGGAGGAAGTAAATCTTTGTTTCTATAGCATCAACACAACTAGTGCAGATTTGAAAGAACTGCAATGAGCTGCTAAAATATTTGACAGGCCATTATTTATTTATTTGCTTTTTGTTTACCGGGAAAGTCCACTGGGCCTAGTAGAACCCATTTTCAGTGGGAGGCCAGGGAGAAAAGCTCCACAGTATAAACATTAACACTTAAAAATTGACAATTAAAAATTACAAAGATATAATTCTACAGAAAATAAAAATTGATAGTTAAAAATTACAAAGATCTAATTCTACAGAAAAATAAAAAGCAATAACAAAAAAATGAAAAGCAGTTACAAAAGTCACTATGTACAATTGTTGAGAGAATGATTACGGAAGTGTACAGTCTTAAACAAACAGCAAAAAAATTTAAATTATCGACAAGACTTATAGGTTCTATCAGCTGTCTCTGCAGTGTTACTGTTTTACTAAAAATAGTGATGACAAGAAAATTTGGGAGTTACACAATTTTCAAGGGGGCATGGTACAAGTACATTTCCAGCAAGAGGAGAGGTGATTATGAAGGGAAGTTTTGAAATGAGTGAAATTTTGAATAGTTCTAATGGACAGAGGTAAAGAATGGTCACGGAGATAGTCAGAATATATACTGAAATGTTGGTTGTCCAGCTACTAGAACAAAATTGCAGAAGCTTCTTGGGTGGTTGGGAACTCAGTAGACCATAAAATTAATTTAGTTTTATCTTACAGTTTGATGGCAAATAGGATCCTGCCATCCATGCCTACATGTTATAAAGGGAATTAATGGACATAAAATGAGCATAGGATAACATCACATAGGTCATCTAGGAAAAGGAAGAAAATATTAAATAATCATGTGGACAGCATAACTGTGGAGAAGGTGGCATTGCTGCCTCACAGCCCTAGATTATTCAGTTTAGTTCCCAGCTAAGATGCTTGCTATGCAGAATCTGCATTTCTGCTATGTCAGGCGAGTTTTCACCAGAGCTGCCAACTTCTTCCCACATCCTCACATCCCAAACACATGACAATAATGAATTGGTGGGTCTTCAAATTTCCCTTAAGTAAATGTGTGTGTGTGTGTGTGTGTGTGTGTGTGTGTGTGTGTGTGTGTGTGTGTGTGTGTGTGTGTGTGTGTGTGTGTGTGTGTGTGTGTGTACAAGTATAAGTCTTGCATGTGACAGTAGATTCTGCTAACTATGGACTAGTGATCTAGTCAAGATTCAGAAATTGTTACATAACCGTTTACATACATACATACATACATACAAATATTTCAAGCACAGGCATTAATGCCCTTCTAACTTGCCAATATATCAAAACACTTGTTCCCATATTAAGTGTCCAGGTTGTTCTTCAAAATATCTAAACTAGTACTTGCTTTAATGCAATTTGGTATTCTGTTTCATACATCAGCTACTCTGTCAGAGAACCAATTAGTACACTTCTCATTACTATAAAATCTTCTACATAGGTTGTCTGATGATTCTCTAGTACTTTTTGTTGGGTCTATATTACATCGTCGAACTTCAAAAAGTTTGAACGATGTAATATCGACCCTAAATGTCCAAAACATTAAAAATAGTGAACAGAGAGAACAGCGATTTTTTCCCTGGGAAAAAAATCGATGTGCTGTGGCTTCGCTATTTTCAGGTTTCAGACGTTTAAGTTCAATATTACATCGTGCGAACTTTTTGAAGCTCGATGATGTAATATAGACCCCCTTTTGTTAACCCCAAACATTCCCAAAGATAGTTGTCACTAAATGCCCTATATACCCGAATAAGATCTCCTCTTAGAAATCTATAAGAGACACTGTATAAGTTCTGATATTTTAGTCTTTCATAATAATTTAAATTTTCACATCCATGGATACCCGTAGTATATTTCCGTTGTACTCTTTCCAGTTCCCTCATGCTTGTTTTCTTATAGGGTTTCCATATTGTTATTCCATACTCAAGTTTGGGTCTAAAGTAACTACCAAACAATGGCTTCATTATTTGTGATTTCCTAGACTTTATAAATCTTTTTATGCAACCCATTGTTCTATAACTATCATTAACCAATTGGTTGATATGATTAGAAAAACTCATAGCTGAATCTATCCATATACCCTGGTCCTTAAATGAGTCTACAGTTTCAATCACTGTGTGCTGTATTAAATATTCACCTTTCAATTTATGTATACCAAATCTCATCTGTTTAGCTTTTGATGTATTTATCAGCATATTATGCTCCTGTGCCCAAATAGTAAATTTAGCCAAGTTATTTTGCAGACATGCCTTATCTGTAACACATGTAATCAGTTTAACCAATTTCAGGTTGTCTGCATATAGACTGTAGAACACCTCAGATTAAAAAGTTAGGTCTGAAAGATACAATCTAAACAAGTAAGGTCCTAGGACAGAGCCCTGTGGGACACCCTGGCTGCAACCAAGGATTTTGCCTGTCCAGTTGCTGTATGATACTTGCCATGTCTTATTTGTAAGCCATGCAGCTATCCATCTTATCAAGAGTACATCAACACCTAGTTGTACTAATTTATTTATCAGTTTTCTGTATGACCCTGTCAAATGCTGAAGTTAAATCTATTTGAATTACATCACAGCACCATTTTCATTCATAGCTGCTATTATATTGTTATAGAACATCATGTTACAAGTGGTAATAGATCTGTTTTCAACATATGCATGCTGATACATGGTTTCAAGTCCCAGCCTATCCAGTTCTGACAATAACTTATCCAATATTACCTTTTCCATTATTTTTCTACAACATGAAAGTAGACTTAAGGGTCTATATGACTCTGGGTTTGTCCTACTCCCCTTTCCTTTAAAAACAGGCATGTCTCCAATCATGAGGAATCTCCCCATATTTATATGACCTAGTGAATGACAGATATAATGGTACTTTAAGTTCTTGCTGAAGTGTTTTTAGGTCATTGTTACTAATTCTGTCTCCTCCCTGCTCTTTATTTGGATCCCGTTTGTGCAATTCTTTTTCAGTATAATCTAATTTGATTCCAATATCTGGGGTTACCTGGATGTCACTAGGACAACTTATCACCCATTTTGTGAAGCCAAACTGTTTTGCATAAGATTTTATATATATATCTATAATCTGTTGTGTCTGAGAATAAATTTTAGAATCTGCACACAGTTTATCAGTTTTATGTGTCTTTACTTCTTCCACATCTTATATATCTATAAAAAGGTCTCCTATTTTGCTCAATATCTTTACATACATTTTCTTCAAATTTTATTTTTTCTTGATCTTGTCTCACACTATGCTTAATCTATTTGTCCAGCTTGTTTATTTCAGTTTTCAAAGTTGTAGTTTGACCTCTCTTCCATTTCTTATATTTTTGTCTCTCACCTTAATCAGAAATCTTATTCTTATGGAAATATATCCACCTAATGTCGTATGCCTAGATCCTGATGTTTTAATTTTTTTTCCCTCAAACAATTTTGCTTTCAAAACTTTTCATATTCCATCTGCAGTTTTTCCACTGAACACCTCACTTCAGTTAGTTTTACATAGTGACTGTTTTGCTCCCATATAATCTGTAATTAACCTTCTGTGCATTGTCTTAGATTTCAGTTTGGCAGAATTATCCAGCAACAAATTAACCTTTATAACCCATGATCACTGCACATCAATGGTGGTAAAACTTGACTTGAAGTTACAGTAATTTTTTTGGGAACGCAAAGAATGTCTAGTATGTTCTGTCCCCTGGTAGGTTATTTTACAATCTGAAGCAATTGTTGTTCCTGAATATACACTGCAAATAATTCCCTTACTAATGTTGCTGAATTAATATTATTCCAGTCTGTTTCTGGTGAATTTAAGTTCCCAGCTAATATTATTCTTCCCTCCTGTGTTTCATGCAACAAATGTATGAATTCCTCTAGATCATCTGCACTTGACTTTGGTGGTCTATGTACTCCGACAATTGTTATATGTTTTGGGGTTGTTTTTACTGTGACAGTTACACAGTCTATAGTATTGGTGTCATCACTGAGCATGTAATAATCATAGGTCTCATAACAATCTTTAATCCTTATCATAACACCTCCACCTGATTTTTTGTTAGAATGTCTGTTACAGTTAAAACATTTAGACCCTGACAGAACTGGTTTCCAGTCATTGTTTTTTAACCATGTTTCACAAACAATAACAACATCAATCTTGTGGGAATGTAGCAAAATTTCCAATAAAAAAACTTTATTATTAATGCTCCTAGCATTAAGAACCATCAGAGATGCATCAAATGTCGCTATCTGTGGGCTGTTAAATTTTTGACATGGCAAACATCCTGCCTAGAGTATTCAAATATTGCAAAATATCTGCTGCAGAAATTCTCTTCCCTGATCTAGATAAATGCACACCATCCTGCCTGAACACGTGTGCCCAAAACAAGGCTTAGATCCTCTACACGTTTTCATTTTTTAAAACAGGACATTTTTTCCATGTAGGTATTTATCCAAAAAAATCTTTTCATTCACTTTGACCTGACTATCCTTTCTATAGGTGATTTGTGAAAAATATGTCCTAACACCAGTACAAACAATACTACCTAAGAGGGCTGTCAGTTTCCTACTAACAGTCAGAGAATCCTTGCGGGTGACATAATTTGTACCAACATGAATAAAAACAGATCCATACTTCCTTACATTAAGCCATTCTAAGGCTTGTCTCACATCTTCCATTTTCTCTTCTGGCAAGCATAACACTGTTTGATGTTCATTATCATCTCTTCAAATATAAGTATCAGTTCCTCTAATAATTGAATCTCCAATTACAAGAATATCTTTGCTGGCCAGCTCTGAACAACCTTCAGCTTCTAATACAGTAATATCTGCTCTATCAATTGTTACAAAGGATATATTTTCATCACTATTAGTGTTATCAATCCCATTGTTTTCATTGCGGGAAAAGCCGAAAGAAGAAGAAGAATTATTTTCATTGCATATTAAATTCTCATCCAGCTGGTGTTGTAAATTGACAGCTTGAGTCATGTAGTCAGCATCTGTCTTTCTCCTCTTTTTTCTTACAGTAATGTTCTTCAATCCTTCCATGTTCAATTTTGATTTCTTCCTTTTCACCTACCCCTTGCCTCTTTTTACTATCTTCTCCATTGGAAAGATGATGCCTTTTTCTGTAGACTGAAGGTTTTCTGATAGAAAAATATCATCATTTCCTGCAACCTGTGTGTTACATAACAAAGCAGTGTCCTTTTTACTGTGTATTCTTTTTCCTTTACAGTCATTAATCAATTTATTTTTCTTCCTTGTTATTTGTTGTAAACTTCTTCCTTTCTTTCTTTTTTGTTTCCTTCTAAACAAACTTGATCCTCAGATTGCTGAATACTTGCAGCCAGAATTCCAGAGTTGTCAGTGGCATCGTCTTGTTTCATAGGAGTTGAATGATCTTTGCAAAAAATAGATGCATAATTTCCTAAATGCGTTCTATTTGTTCTATGCCTAACATTATTTAGTTCACCATTGCAGTCATTAATATATGAAACAATAGTTCTCTAAGCCATGCCAATTGTACAAGTGCAATCATCATCATTAAGTCTAGATTTGCTTCTAACAATGGTAATCAAATCATCCATCTTTTGACATGAGGAACACAGATCACCAGTGTTATCAGCTGTTACCCTTAAATATGTATAGCATTTATTAAACTGTACAAGATATTTGTGTATTAGCAAATCGTTAATTGCATACCCATTTAAGGAATCCATATTCAGCTTCAAATTAATACAATATTGCAAAAGAAAAGAACAATCAAAATCAGTAGCCAGAAAATTCAAAGAGAACTTAAATCAACTTCTATGACAAAAAAAATCACACCAGAAATATACAACTAAATAAAATACAATAAGTTGTTCTGACCATACAAGTTCTACAAGCCAGACAAAAGTTGTAATTCCTTTAATCACTATCACTCGCAGTAGCACTTCTTTTTGACAATAAAGATAAATAAATCTCAAACCAAGGTGGGATTGTTTAGATATGCTCAAGATTTTCATCTCTGCAGTGTGTGTAAATTTCTCTTCTCTTACCAATCAACTCCACAGTAAGTCACAAACAAAGAAAGGATTGTTTAGATATGCTCACGATTTTCCTGTCTGTGTAAATTTATAATTGTCTAGGCCCCATGGGATGGCTAGAGCTTGCCTGTCTAAAACCTGCACCTTTCTAACAACCAACAGTCAAATTAAAGGTAAAACAACAAAATATAAATAAAGTAAATCTTGTTAACAAGCAGTCACTTCCTACCTACAAACAGTGAAAACCAGTGATAACAAATACAATATAAATTCAAATAAAATTGCTCTTACCAATCAACTCCACAGTAAGTCACAAACCAAAAAAGGACTGTTTAGATATTCTCAGGAGTTTCCTCTCTGTGTAAATTTATAGCTGTCTAGGCCTCTTGGGGTGGCTATAGCTTGCCTGTCTAAAACCTATCCCTTTCTAACAATCAACAGTGAAACTGAAGGTAAAACAACAAAAAATGAATCAAAGTAAATCTTGTGAACAAGCAGTCCCTTCTTACCTACAAACAGTGAAAACCAGTGATAACAAATACAATATAAATTCAAATAAAACTTCTGTTACCAATCAACTCCACAGTAAATCACAAACAAAGAAAGTGTTGTTTAGATATTCTCAGGATTTTCCTCTCTGTGTAAATTTATAGCTATCTAGGCCCCTTGGGGTGGCTAGAGCTTGCCTGTCTAAAACCTGTACCTTTCTAACAACCAACAGTGAAATTAAAAGTAAAACAACAAAATATGAATCAAAGTAAATCTTGTTAACAAGCAGTCCCTTCCTATCTACAAACTGTGAAAACCAGTGATAACAAATACAATATAAATTCAAATAAAACTTCTGTTACCAATCAACTCCACAGTAAATCACAAACAAAGAAAGTGTTGTTTAGATATTCTCAGGATTTTCCTCTCTGTGTAAATTTATAGCTGTCTAGGCCCCTTGGGGTGGCTAGAGCTTGCCTGTCTAAAACCTGTACCTTTCTAACAACCAACAGTGAAATTAAAAGTAAAACAACAAAATATGAATCAAAGTAAATCTTGTTAACAAGCAGTCCCTTCCTATCTACAAACTGTGAAAACCAGTGATAACAAATACAATATAAATTCAAATAAAACTTCTGTTACCAATCAACTCCACAGTAAATCACAAACCAAGAAAGGATTGTTTAGATATCTGCTTCTTAGATATTGCCATCTGGGATAAGTGCTGCCTCCTCCATGACTCTGAATGTGTAACAATTTCTACAGTGCATAAATTACATAGGTCTCAACAGTCACAATAATGAACAATTGCACAATAAATGCATTGTGAAATAATAAAGCAATAACCGACGATGTGGTGTGGTATATTGAAGATTTACCCATGGTTTGTGTGGTTTAATCATGAGGGTGAAGCCCGAGTGATTAAACAAAGGCAACCATGGGTAAATCTTCAATATATCACAACCACGGAGTCGGTTATTGCTATTATACAATGACATTATTTAAGAAAAGAATACTTACTTTTCTTAAATAATATCTTTGTATAACGTCAGATTACTTTTCTTCCACTGGTTGTGGTATACTGCTTCTTCCTTTTGATGTACTGCGCATGCATATGGGACTTGCGTTCCCACGCATACCGGTACATCAATGCTTTGAAACGGAAGCAACGGAGAAAAGAAAGTTTACATTGCTCCGTTTTCTCTCTCTTTTTTTAAAATTGTTTTGGGGCACTTTATACCAACAGAAAAAAGTCCGGGCGACCGGACCTTTTTCCATTGGTATATTGTGAGATTTACAATGGGCACCCTGGTTGGGCTGGGCCAATCAGCATGCACGTTTTCAAATAGTAATAGGGAGTCATTGTATAATGGAGAATATTTTTTATGCAAATCAATTAACATCAGTGATACTGTCTAATTGCACAATAATTTATTAATTCAATGCAGCTTATAGCCTAAGATACATTAACTAGGTGATAAAACCAAATAAACTATACAACTTCTAAAGCCCTACTAATTAAACAACAATGTCCTTGCACCACACTCTAAAACTCTCAGTCTTCAACATTAAAACTCCTATCCCTTTATTGTATCCTCTTGTGAACCTCACAGAAACATCCTGCTTATACATTGTTTTCCACATAAGCAATACTTATACCAACCCCCAAACTCATTTTCTTACCTTTTGCTACATTAATCTTACATGAACTTCTATTTCTTATATTTTTGTGCCTTGATTGGTACTCATTTCCTTTTCCTACAATCAACTTCTGGTCTATAAATAATCTAATTACAAATATGAATAACTTTCAGTATGAATACTTTAGTGCCATAGTTGTTTCCATGTTACTGTTTAGTACATTAGATTTCTATTATTATACTATATTATTCAGTTTGTGAACTTGCAGTAAAACTACTTATGTTATTTTTGTTCTTACTTGCTGCTGATGGACCTTATCTACCACTGAAAACATGCTTGTTTATTGGCTCACTTGGCCAATCCCAGTCAGCAAAGGAAATAAATAAATGTAAATGATTCTGCTTGATTATTCAAGAACTATTCCTTGAAATGCAGGGAGGCATTCTCTTCAATATATCATATGCATTAGTCACATTATGTCAGTGTTCCTAACTTATGACATAATTGCAGAGTAAAACAGGGTATCCCTACCTGCTATGCACTTGTCAACTGTTCTTAATGTACTACCTAATAATAGAAGTATGCAGTCAAAAACAAGAAATTAGCCTCTGTTAAAGAAGCAAATGGACATCAGTTTCCCTGGCTAATCACTGAACAGCTATGTAGTTGAAATGTGTTCCTTGCCTGAGAAGGTGTAACCAGGTGATATAACTGACCTTGCCTAATCTCACAGTGATTAGACAGTGGAATAGTATGGACCCTTCTAATTGTATATCAACCTGATGGCATCAGTGGTCTTGTCCATGATGCACGAATTAAGTGACTTCACAAATAATAGTGAAATGGAATACTGTCAATACTTCAGTAATCAGCTGATGTCTGTGGCCCTTCCTAATCAGGTAACAGTTGCACAGTGCAATGGAATGAACCTGCCCAGTAATCAAGTGGTACTATGTAACATTCCAGCTGCGAATTAGTTAAGTGATAGCGGTGTTTCTGCTTAATTGCAAACTGCACAGTAATGTGATACAGAAATGTAATCATTTTGGTGACCCTGTCAAATCAATCAGTACTTATGCAGTGAAACAGAGGGAACCCTACCTGACATGAACTAAAGAAGTGATGTCATTGACCTTACCTAATGATGCAACAGTTATAGCGAGGAGTAAGAAAGAGATGACCTGCATTGTACTAATCAGGTGGTATCAGTTACCTGTTCACGAATCATTAATTAGGGAGTGCAGTGACCCTGCTGAATTGCATAATAATTGCACACAAAAACTCCCTCTTGCAGATAAATCAGCTAATGATAGCATCTACTCAGCCATAATGGAATTACAAACTGTAACAACTGCATTGCTACTTATAGCAGAATAATAATCAAATACCGGCAGTGCATAATATCGTTACAATGATGTAGTGGTTGTGGTGGAGATTGCACTGGCTTACTGGGCAATAATTTAATCATATAAGAACCCCGTCTCATGGTAAAACATGTACAGAGTGTAATGACAGGATACTGCATAGGATTCATCAGAAAGATGCATTTATTGACCCAGTTTAGGTACACAGCACTTGCAAGTGGAACAGCTGTTTGCCTGTCATTTAGTGACTAAGTGATCTTAGTGGCCTGACTTAGCTGCACTAATAAGATGAAGTCAGTAACAGTACACAGTCACACAAACACTTAGAGTGCACTACATGGGACCTTAACTATAATGCAGTCATTAGGTTTCATCAGCGACCCTGCCTAATCTTTAGTCACATAATAGAATCAATAGGAACCAGTTTAAGGAGTTGTAATTAGATGGTATTACTCTGGTTATAGCCTATTAATCATGTGGCTAGTTGCCAAATCACACCTTAAATGGAGTGGGTAGAGTGGATCACACACACATGGTACACTAATCAGGTGACATCAGTGGCACGACAGTGGGAAGCTGTTTCCTATCATAAGGGTCTGTTTATTAATGAAATCCTACAGAGACTTGTTTTAAGTTGTCTGGTGCTTACTTTCCTCCTGATCAGTTGCTGGCTATAAAAAAGAACAGTAAATTCTCAGTTAATCGGCTCCCACGGGCATTGGTAGATGCCAGATAACTGTAGTTTCCGGTTACTTGAGAGTTATTTTTAAAAATAGGCCTGACTAATACTGTACCCTATACTATTTGTTTGGTTTGACTTGTTCTCAAGTTGTGTATAGAGGAAATTTATTCCTATCTTCCTTTTTAAAACTCAAAAACTCTAAACACATAAGGTATGTTTCTGCAGTGGAACAACGCATGAAAATTGTACTGTGTTTTTTTTTATTTTTCTTGCCGGTTGCTTGAGTTCTGGTTAACTGAGAGTTTACTAAATTAAACATTTGAAAAATCCAAAAAGTCAAACCAAACTAATGCTCTTTTATTTGGCAGACAGTAGCTCAGTCTTGTTTACCCTCCCAAACAATAACCCAGGGTCATACTTCTCAAACCCTTGGCATACGAAATCTGGACCAAGTCATAAATAATGGGAAGACAAAGGCCAGGAAATAGGGACAGATTTTAATTATCACTCTTATAAACTTAGAACATTGCTAGAATAAACGTTTTGCATTACCATGCATTTTCTGAAGGATATGAAGTCTGAAATTTGAACTTCTATTATTTAGTGACATTAGTCCCTGGTGATTTATCAGAAACCTAAAAATGTCACAAGGAGCATCCAAAAAATATGAGACAAAAATATGGATAGTCTATAAAAATCAGGAGTTTAGAGGTATGCCAAAAGTGCAATGTGGAAATAGTGAAGTGGTTAGAGCATTTGCTTTGTAAGTAGTCATTCCCGGTTCTATCCCCACCGATGGGGATATATATATATATATATATATATGCATACATGTCCCAAAATGCCCATACAACCATATGCTGCTGATAGACCACCCATAACTGGGGCAGCATGCATAGCTGGATACAAAAGGAGATCCTGAGTCTGCAGATTCCCATATCCCTGTTTGCTAGGTGCATGATAATGCATTCCATAGCTTTGCATAACAGACTTGTCAGGCAGTTGGGGTGGTATTTCCCAGGGTCTGTAGTCACACCTCATTTGTGGAGAGGGGTGAATGTAGCAGTGCACAATTCAGTAGGGACAAAGCTATATATATATATATATATATATATATATATATATATATATATATATATATATATATATATTCAGATATATGTATATGTTTATATATATATATATTGATAAAATTTGTTTTATGTACATACTGAGATATTTATATATATGTATGTATAAATTTACTTATATATATGTGTGTGTGTGTGTGTGTGTGTGTGTGTGTGTGTGTGTGTGTGTGTGTGTGTGTGTGTGTGTATATTTTATATGTATATCTCTACATATATGACATATTAATATATATATATATATATATATATATATATATATACATCTCCATACACATATACATTTATATCTATATACAACACAACTAATGTTAACAAACCTTTCCCCTACTGTTGAATGACTCTGCTGTATATGTTTGAAAAAACATCAGACATATCTACAGTTCCGATGGCTTAGTGGTAAATTGTTGTGGCTGTGGTGTGCAGGGTCCTGGGTTCAAGAGTTGCTAGGGCTGATTATTTTGTTGCTGAGAAGAACAAGGGCTGTTGGATACAGACTGATTAAGGCACTTTTAAGCACTTGTATGCGAGTTTGCCTGGGTTTGCGCGGTGGTAAAGCAATGTTAACTTCCGGTTAACTATGCTGACAGTTAGCCTTAAAAGTGCTTAATATGTGTAGCCATTGCTTAGCATCACACAAACAGGCTTACTCCTACTTACTACTGCTTACTCCCACTTAGCCTTGTGCTAATTTCTTTAAAAGAAAAAAAAGGGGTGATAGGAAAGTGGTGAAAAAGGGGGCATGAAGAGGGAAAAACAATATAAAAGATAGCTAGGGATGTGCAGGATAGGTGCAGGGCAGGTCCATAGCTGTCCATTTGGACACTCAAACTCCAGTGGTCATGTGTGCTAAATAGACAGCTATGTATGGGGCGAAATTTTTTTTTTTGGAACAGATTGCCCTTTTTTTTTTTTTTTTTAAGGTGAGAGTGGGATGTTGGAGAAGGATAGTAGGTACATTTGGGGAGGTAGGCTGGGTAGGAAGACAGACAAGACAGACAAGACAGCATACAGGGTGGTATATGACACTTGGGGGCTAAACACCTTGGATGGGGAGGGGTATTTGGTAATCAGAAGCCCATGAGCCCCCAAATGGATACAGTGGAACTGAGCTCCCCACCCATGGGCAGTCACCACTGCACCTTCACAGCCCCGAAGGTGGCTGTGCTGGGGGCTGAGCAGAAAGGGCAGGCTGACCCTCTAAATGCACCATCCAGCCCTCAAGCTGGCATAGCAGATCTCCCAATTCCTTGTGGAGCTTGCTATGCACCAGACCCTGGACCTGGCTTCAGGTGACAGGATCCTGTCCACGCCCACACCTGGGGGAATGAGCCCCATCCCCTGAGGTGGTTCCACCTGAAGGTGATGCAGGACTAGCAGACAAGGAGGTCCCAGGGTGGGTCCCAGACATGCTAGGGCCTGGTGCCATGGCCAGATGAGCCAGGAGAGGCGGATCCACTGGGATCGGCCTTCCTAGATGTGCTATGGTGTTGCAGTTTTAGAACATATGTTGGTTAGTAATGGTAAACACATTCCAGGATTAGTTATAACAGCATGCATGAGTATTCCCATTAACCCATAACAACAGATTTGGAACATTTGCATAGCAAACAGAACACATGAATATATGGAACCACAGTAGGTATTACACCAGCATGCAGGTTTTATTGATAGAAACAGGCCATCAATGATAGCATTTGAACATGGAACGTTAACTGGAATACATTTCAACATTTGTAGAACAATAGGACACATGTCCCAACAGTAGGTTTGGTGGAAAACATACCCATTCATTTATGTGTGTAGATTATTGGTGAAGATAAGGTGGGGGAGAGAGAGAGATGTCAATTAAGAAATGTAGATTCTTGCAGTGGTCACACCTTTAATGATCATTGCTCTAATCATTACTCTACAAGTATTATTACAACAACCTATGGCCTTGGGTTGGGCAGTGGTATGTTTGTACACAGTGTATAATTCAGCCTTCTTATAGTTACTTTATACCTTCTCTTACCTGGAAGACCTGTGGAAGGAATACTTGTTAATACTACCTGACTGTTTCTACCCATATTCACATAGTCAGTGTTACCTATGCACACTCATACTGTGTTTGTGTGTGTGTGTGTGTGTGTGTGTGTGTGTGTGTGTGTGTGTGTGTGTGTGTGTGTGTGTGTGTGTGTGTGTGCTACTGCCATACTCTGCATTGATTTCTATCGGTCACCCTGGTTATTGGTAGCAGGGACCGGTAGCTGTGATAGCATGACACGTTTGAATATTTCTTGGGGGAGACCACTTGGTGTATGTACTTATTTTGCTGTCATTTGCAGCCTTGGGGTTGGACCATGGGTGTTGGACACAGTATAACTACAGCCTTCTTATAACTACTTTATACCTTCTCTTACCTGGAACACCCTGTGGAGGGAATGTTTGTTGACACTACCTGACTGTTTCTACACATATTCACAAAATCCTAGTTGAAATTATGCATACAGCTTACTACCACTCCCGGGATTCAAACCGTGGCTGTTTCTGCTAAAAATAAAACAAATGTGTGTTTCATCAGAAGGAGCTATTGGGAAACTGATGTCCCTTCCTTAAATGATTTCCTTTTCATTCTTTTGACATAGCACAGTGTGAAAAACAGTGGTTAACACAACATTACTATTCAGATATCAGATCTTGGTGCATGAAACATTTCTTTTCAGTTAATCTCATGTCTTACTGAGGCACTAACCTTTGTCAGATGAGACTTGATTGTTTAATGCTTTCAGAGCTACAGTTGCTATGCATAACATGTACACATTTCAATTCATACCATACCAGAGAAAAAACCACCAGTCCAGGGTTTTGAATTTTATTGACAGGCAGTTACAGTTTTACTTATATATAACCTATATGAGACTATTATTGTAATATTTTCTGGTTTATTCAGTACAAACCATACCCATCATTAATACTGCCAGGTGACATTCTACTCCTTTATATTTATTTGGTGTGAATACTACAGGCTAGATTGTTACTCACCAGCCTCACAACGCAGTTTTTGCAACCAGCTGGCATGGGCTTCCTGGTTCACAGCCTGCTCAGCTGGAGCTGTAAAGAAGATAGAGAAATGTTTATGCATACCTATTCATCACATACACAGGCTTGACTTTGGTAAACAGTTATTGATATGAATACTTACACATGCCAGGGACATCACTCCTCTGCCATGCTTCTTGGACCCACTGGTCCAAGAGCTCCCTCTTTCTCTACTTCAAGTCGGCATAGTGATGCTGGACCTGCTCACCTGTTTGTGGGATGTCAGTGACACTGGTGAGATCACATGTGAGACTTTCCCAGGCCTCCACTTTGTATTGGGAGCCCTGGAACTGGTCCTGAAGAGTCTCACATCATGGTTTTTAACAAGGAGTCCTACCATGACCTTGGACTCCTGTATGTCCCTGCTCTGTGCCCAAAAGCACATGCCCTCTCCAACACCTGCCATACTGCCTACACTGGAGAGCTACAACTTATCAGCTGTATTCCCATCTGCGAGGTTTAAATATGGCCAATTTCCCACCCTTTGCTGTGATTGGATGTTTTTGAATATGCTGAGCTAAACTAAGCTATGGGCAAACCTGCTTAGCTAAGGTTGGCAGTGCTTAAATGGGCAGGTTCAGCACTGCTTACCAATGGGCAAATCCACTTAGCTGGGCTACTCATTGCTTAGCATTTATATTTAAGCAATGCTTACACCCGGTAAGCATGACTGTGCAATGCTTATCATTGCTTATGTATATTCATAGACTATCAGCTGTATAGGATTGATTCATCATTCTTGACATATTATAATTTTGTTTACCTTCCCTGACAATGTGCTTTCATTACATTTATTCATGTGTGACTATACTGTATGGGGCACTTGTGTTTATATGGGGGTTTCACAACATTATTACACTGACACCTCACATCTGGACCTACTACATTATGCTGGTTAACAAATATATGTTATTTACTACCTAATTATTAAAAAAAATAAATTATGTACTGCTTTCACGTGTGGTGATACAAAAGAAGCCATGACACTCACATCTGCCTCCCCCCCCCCACAGTCCAAATAAATAAGTGAACAGTACACTGCTACATAATCATGATAGGCCATACGCAATGGCCAGAAATACAACAACCTGTTAGCAAAACAACTAAAATGTCTGAACATAGCAAAGAGAAATGCAACCAGCCAGTAATTCACACATGTTTACTATACTCTGATGTCTTGGCCAAAGCCTTCAAGGAGTAAAACATTACAAGAAACACATGCCTTAATCACAAGAAACATTTAACACTTAATTACATAATTAAATACATAGCCTCCAATTACACTCTTCATTTAATCCCTTTCCACATAAAGTATCACATTCAATATTAATACATTGAGTCTGTACATAATTGTCCTTTTATGAATGTTTCATCAAACTGAGGAACAGACTTTTTCAAAAACAGTACATTGGAACCCACTACTGTCCCTGTGGTGAGATTTATTCAAATATACAGTTATAGAACTGTAATATTTCTTATCAGTAATATGTCTCACATGTTCTAACAGCCTAGTTTTAAAACATGTGTTGCTCTTCCCCACATAAAATATGTTACAAGGGCATCTAAGAGCATGCTCTATACATGAACCTCTTGAATGTACAGACTTCAACATGTTTTCCAGCCTTTTCCCTCAACAGGAATGACAGCACTAAATAATGATAGACCAATATACCTATCAACCTCCTACTGTATGACATCTGGACAAAGCCTGACATAATTGGTGGACAGAGGTCCAAATACATGCCCATACTTGAAATATTGCTGTTATATACTGAGAAAGTTGCTAGTGTTACATGGTTTGTTGTAACACATCTTTTCTGAGGGATATAAAGTCAGAAAAACAAATGGATGTTACCATTTACAGAATATAATCACCAGAGTATGCTACTGATTTGCCAAGGACAACACCTGTCTGGGGAACAGACTAAACATAACAGGCTAACCTGTGGCCATAACGTGGATGGACCTACAGTTGGGAGCTATACAGAGACAGAACTTTGTCAGACTGAAACCCATGCAGAAGTAGCATGTGCAGACAACCCTTGTTAAACTAGCAGTATTCCAAACATATAACAGTAAGACTCACATTCTGCCCCTAAGTCTTGAACCTTCTTCACCATTTAGTTGGCTTGTCTCCACAAGTCTTGTTGTAAGAGGTAGCAGCTCACACAACTGCAGGATGTCTTCCTCACAAGTAAGGGAAAGGGCCAATGCCCACATGGAGTACTCAATTATAGGAGTGTGTTGCCATGACATTGGCTATTGGAAGAACTACACAGCTGCTCTGTGTGCAATTAGCAAGTGGGGAACACCAATAGGTGCACAGGCCATCACCTGGTCATGAGCATCACCCACAAAAGCCATGCTGCCACCTATTCAAACCAGCTCTATCCCTGTAGTGCACAGAGAGAGAGAGAGAGAGAAAAAACAAATATAACAATTAAAACATAAACTGAAAAAGAGAAGAAAAAAGAAAAAGGTAAGTGGAACATGTAAGCATGTAATTGACCGTAGTACTTGGTCTGTAATAATGGGAAATATGATTTGGAAGAATATATGTTCCAACAAGACTTGCTATACTAATGTCCTGCTGATCAGCTGCTATGCCCATAGCATCTGACCCTCTCTGCAGTGGGAGAGATCACAGTCATACCTCTCAACTGTACAGATCCTCACAGAATTTCCAGATTTTCCCATCATAGTTTTTTTGTCTGTTCCTCCTGAAACCTGTACTTTTCTGGCAAATAGCTGAGGACTGAAGTCATCAAGTAATGACAAACACTTGAGTTTAAGACTCCACATCCCTAAGAATATTCACGGTAATGCAAAATGTATCATTTTACAAACTTCCTATGTTTGTAACAGAAATATTTAAAGTCTGTCCCTATTTTTCCCCCCATCATTTTGGGCTTTGTCCAGATGTGATGCTCTAAGAGGTTGCAAGGTAGGGTCACAGCTCAGGAGCCTGACTCACCCTGGGAAAGGACAGCTCATATATGACAACTACTGGGGTGTCTGCAAAACAGTTGTGACTGTGCCACTGCTAGGCCAGTTAATGGGATGTTGTCCATATCCATATGTTGCATGTGAATATGACACATGTTTGTCTTGTAAAGCTAAGAGACCTATATAGGACATGTGCATAGTAAAGTACTGTTGCAGACATGATGAACTGCATTTAATATATTGAATTAATAATATTCAACTGTACAGTGCTCTGCTGGATAATAAGCACATTTGTGACTGATATCTGTAGTCACATACACATATACCTGTGTTTTGTCAGCCAAACCATTGGCAGGTCTGTGAGCAATGACACTGTAACATAATAGCCTACTTATAACTGTTGGACATCTTCCAGGTTATCACAGTGATGTCAAAGCCTACTGTGCAATCAACATACTAATGCATGGTGCAGCTATATTTATACAGTATCAGTATTGATGTCCCTTTTGTCACCCATTTATGTGTGCCATTGTCCAGATGTACTCCGATAACAGGTTGAGAAGTATGCTTGACCAGCAAGACTGCAAGTACAGTGTTCCATACTTACATAGAACAGAAATGTATACCAGGTATCCCCTGAGCACATGTATGTATGCATATGTTCAGCTGGAAGTCACAAAACTGATCACATGGGTTTCAAGCAGTCAGGTACCTAGGTTGTGCATGTTACACATGTGTGTAATATCAGTATCAGTGCATATGACAGACATAAATGTGTACAGCTACAAGTTGTTGCATTGCCCTGACACTGATACGGGTACTAGAGTAGGCATGATTATCGGGTAGTAATCGTCCAACTGTGTTATGACCCTCGGTCCATGCCTACCACTACCAGCTATATCAACACCTATATACTGTGGGTATCACAAGTGTACACATCCCTTTTGGAATGCCAGGTTTGTGTGCTGTATGACAATTAGACCACAGAAGATCATTTCATAATGTTTCTCATCTTGAATGTGACCCCTAACCTGTACAATTCCATTGAAAAACAATCAAAGATTTTTCTAGGAAGGTGAGCAACTATTGCCAAATGAAAGTACCATAATGTTAGAGTCCAAATACAGATGAATGAATGCTGTAACCATCTCAAGAGGTGCATATACAACATATCAGTTTAAGGGTGTGCACACTCATTCACCTGGTTTATTGTACTGATTTTTATTTCCATATGTTTTCACAGACCAGATTGTTATATTTCAATTGAATTGTACAGGCTATAGGTCACATTTAAGATGGGAATTGTTTTGAAATTAGTTATTGTGGTGTCACATTCCAATTGCACAAATACAAGGCATTGTAACAGGGGTGTGTACCCTTTATATACACTGTAGCTATATGGAATCAGCAGTACCTGACCTGTATAACCAGCCTCCACCAAGGTAGAGTAATCCCCTTTGGTGGACAGCAGCAATACACAAACCACATAATAGGTTGTTATATTGGCTGTACAGAGACACATAGGTGCAGGCAACAAATTGGAAGCAAGTCCACCTCTATCTAAGCAAGCATGTAAGTTCACAGGTGACTTCCTGTTTGGACACTATATCACATACATGGGCATTAAGGCACACAGACCACATCCGACCACATATAGTTGCAAGCATATTGATATTCCAGACATATATGTACAGAGGACTGTACAATGGTTTAACCTGCTGCATGTGAGGCAGATGCTGTTAGCACACTATCTAAAGTAATGGCAGCGGGATGTGATCATAAACCATGTATGGTACACACATCAAAATGGTATAAGCCACACAAGAGATGATCCTTACACAAACACAAACAATTGCCAGCATTTGGATTAGAATTACTGCCTATCTAGGTATTTTTACTATAATGCTAGACAGTGATCAGATGCGCCACAGAGCTTATACATTTCAACCTATTACAAAGGTACTTCTAAGGTGGATGAAATCAACAGGACTACTAAATTGGAGTGAGGGGAAGTGTAAAGGGTAGTACACAGGTCAAAAATTGTGTAACCCACACACTACATAATTCTCACATAAACACACACACACAGACACACACACACACACACACACACACACACACACACACACACACACATCCAAACAGTTGCCAGTAGGATGATTAGAACTCCTGCCTATTTAGTTATTGTTACTATAGTGCTATGCAGTTATCAGACACGCCACAGAGTTTATACATCACCATCTCATCCAAAGGTACTTCTAAGGTGATTGACATCAACAGGACTACTAGACTGGGGCAAGGGGAAGTGTGAAGGGTAGTACACAAGTCAAAAATGGTATAAGCCAGATAGTACATGATACACACACACACACACACACACACACACACACACACACACACACACACACACACACACACACACACACTGGCCAGTATTGTGATTAGAACTCCTCCCTATCTAGTTATGTCTACTATAGTGTTACACAGTTACCACACATGCTACAGAGCTTACTAAACTTTCACATGGCCAACATTCTGCCTTCTGTTCCACCCTTACATTGTGCTAGTTCTTTCTGTCTTGCACTTCAAATAGCATTATGGTTTGGCACTTCACCAGGTTATTGTATCAAGAAGTGTGGCACACCTGGGAACTGTCAGCAGTACTCGTTCATCACAGAAGTAGCCCTAGTACTTACTAGTTATGTCCACGCCTCCTGGCCTGTTTGAAGGACAGTTTAGTTTTCTGTGCTTTCACCCATTAACCTGGTGCACTTGTCCATTCTGAGGCACTGTTGCAACTGCCTCATGTACACAGACAACCCTCCCCTCTAAACTCCAAACACTCAGACCTGTAAGAGTTACCCATATATCACTCAATGTGGACATATGCACTCTCCAGCAAAGACTAGACTAGCAGGTCAAGAGAATAAGATCAACACCTGCACCATACCATGTGGAACACATAGCTCACCATGACATCCACTTTGACAGCTATGACATACAGTGAAAAGCCACACACCCACCTTCACAGAGACACTCAATGGACATTTACCCAAACAGCACAGACCAGCAAGACAGACACCCACTCAGACACCATGACATGGCACATGCCAAGGAACACATATTTAACCTACACAGTGTGCCCCTCAACCTAAGCTCCTAAGGTTAGCCACTTTGCACAATACAGTGATCATGGGTAACTCAGTACTGAGGCACATGCATATCCCACTCACTAAGATAAATATGGAGCAGGTAACAGCCAAATATCTATCACATGCCAGCATCCAACACATGACACAGCCAGTCATGGCACTCCACAACAACTACGAGTATCACTCTTTATCCATGTGGGTGTGAATGATTTGGGACACACCTCCCTGAACTACATGACAAGAGACATGGTTGAACTCTATGATTATTGGTCCAGACAGGTGTGACAGTAGCTCTGAGCAGTGTACCACCATCACCCAGAATGATGCTGCGGTACTATCAACAGATAATTGACTGCAACATTGGCTTACATGTTTTGTGTCATTCTCGGGGGATCCAGTACCTCTCTGCTTGGGATGACATGATTGGCAGAACCCAATGACTTGCCACAGATGTCCTACATCTGTCAGTGCTGAGTTACAAGACACTGGCTAAGTGTCTTGCCACCTCTATGATGCCTTATTAGGCAGTGTTCCTAATGTAATTTACACCATAACAGCTAGACATGTATGCAGTCTGAGGGTCATGCTGCTCAACAGTAGCCATCTATTTGTCAGGATGCAGTCACTCAAAGCACTTGGAGTGGAGGACATATAGCTGTAATGGAGAGGTGGTTCACAGCAGCACTGCAGTATCAGGCTATGACGCATTCCACAACTGTCAGCCCCCAAACATGGACCACACCACACCTCCACAAGCGCTGTTGTCTTTATATTCATTATGGCTAGGAACATCTTCAGACTAGTATCCCAGCATAATGCATTGGAGATACTTCCGGTACAACTGCCTTGGGGTAATAATGCAATCCAGACCATAGCCTTCTATGGGTCCACATCTATGTCCCTATACTGTCAATGCACATTCCTTGACACCCTTCCATCTGTGATAGTCCGACACAACGCTGACATAGTATGAGAATTCATCTACCCCTCCAGCACCTGGGAAAAGTACCCAAGTGCCAGTACAGTGGTCCAACACTTCTGGGATTCATCATTTCCAATGCCCTGAACCAGCTCATACTGACCCCCGGTAGAGGATGCAACAACCTTGACGTTTGTTGACTACTTAATTATGGGACAGTTGCTCATCCACAGTTGTCAATCCCTGCATGGTGAGATCCACACAAACTGTAATCAACATGGAACTCAGCATGTCAGCCACAGCCCCCCACAAAGTTAAACACCTTGCAAAACCTCTCCAAAGCTGACTTTCCAGCCATGAAAACAGGGGTGGATGACTTCACTGCACCCATGGCAATGGGAAATAGCTGCATGACTGTGGAATCATACACATATGCACTGTACAAACAGGTACATTAATGCATGGTACTAGCCAGAGCCAACAGAACCCAGACACTGTCCTCCAAACACTGGGAGACAATGTGATGGTCTAAAAAACACAAGATCAGTCCCAGCAAGGCAGCAAAAAATAAAACTCCAAATGGAAATAAAAATAAAGTTTAATCACACAAGGTAAGCACTTTCACGGTTGGTAACTGCTTCATCAGACAACAGCACATTAACACAATACAGTTTAAAAAGCAGTAATAGCCAATAAAAAACGCTGCTTAATTAATGAGTAAAAAACAATTACAGCATTTAAAGTGCTAGTATTTAATAAACACTCTAAAGAATCCCTAGTGCAAAACATCCAAGTAGGAAGCATAATATACATAATTATAACTTTAAAAATACTCATATGGTATTAGTGTTTAAGTGGTCTCTGTTTTAAAAATGATTTTAATGAAACCATGTCATTAATCCCGGGGTGAGTGTCAGCCTTGAAAAATAAAATCCATTTCTGTTTGCATGCTTCTGTCTTACATTTCAAGTCACCACCCCTATTCCCTTCGGATACTACTTCTAAAACAAAAAACTAAAAATAATGATCTCCTCCTACTTCAATAACATGTCTAGCTAAAGCACTAGTAATTTTGTAATTCCTGTTGTCAAGTAGATGTTCTCAAATCCTGTCCTAAAGGGACGGTTTGTTTTCCCAATATAGTAGGCATCACATGCTACACACTTAGAGTAGTACACAATATTCTTAGTACTGCAGTCTGCATAAAAGGGAAACTCAACAGAGCAATCAAGTGTTGGATGCACAAAACTAGACGCACTAAAAATATGTTTTCATGCCTCACAATGTCTACATGGATAGCTACCAAACATCTAGGACTCCAATGACAAGCTACTCCCTTTCCTGCAGCACAGTTGCTGTTTGACTGTCCTATTATTCTTAAAAGAAAAATTAGATTTATCACCAACAATACCTCTAAGGTCATGGCTGGTGTACAGAATATTCCAAGTCTTCTTTATTATATTACAACATATATTCACATCACTTGAGAAGGTTAATGGAAACCTAACCTTCCTAACATTACTTTCTCCCTGAAGCAAGGAGGGTGTGTGTTTATCAGTGAAAAATGCTTTACCTCTGGTATTCATATCCAAATATACAAGCCTAATACATTCATCTACCTCTCTCTCTTGCTATATCCTCTCTCTGTAAAGTCATGCTTGAGTTTATCAAATGCTGTTTTCAACTCGGTGTCATCACTATGTAACCTCATCAATCTCAAGAATTGTCCTGTAAGTATATTGCATGGAATGTGTCTAGGATGCATGCTCTGTCTATGTAGCAGTTTTCCTCACAACTTTCCTGTACAAACCTGTGTGGAAACTATCCAATTCATTCTTACTAACAGTCACATCCAGAAATGAAATACTAGAGTGTGAGTAAGTTACAGTAAACTTTAAAAATGTCATGGTAGTATGTAAGCAATCCACAAAGGACAACAAACTCTGTACATCACCTTGCCTCAACAAAAAAATCATCAACAAAATGTCTATACCACAGAAGTGATGGGTTTATGTTAAAGACACTGTCAATCTCCCATTTGGCCAGCACTAGGTTGGCGTAACTATTGGCACAAGTCGTGCCCATAGCTACACCAACCTTCTGCAGATAGTAATCTTTACCAAAAAAAATACATTGTCCTCTAGAACAATCTCAATAAGTTCACATAGCAACCTTACTTTAACATTAGTGTAGTGGTTACCTTCAGTAAGTAGTTCTCTAATATTTTCTACGCCCCAGTCATTTGGTATCACAGTAAACAAAGACCCTACATCAAGGGTTACAAACAATAGCTCTTTATCCGTATCTATAGCTCAAGTCCCCTGATAGAGATCGTGTAAAAAATTCTTTGTATCCCTCAAAATAGTGGGAATTACACCCACAATAGGTCTCAAAGACCACTCTACATAGATAGGGAGGGGTTCTATAACCCACCCTTGCCAGGACACAATAGGGTGCACGGGTGGGTTAACAATACTCTTAAGTATCTTCGGTAGACCATAAATAGTTGGCATCACTGGATTGTCTACACAAAATTACTTAAAGATATCCTCAGTAATCATGCCTGTAATCAGAAAATCAAAAATCAGAACAGCCACTCTATCTATCAGGGCTTTAACAGTACTAGCATTGACAATTGCAAAGGCAGCCTGGTCACCAAGTAAAGAAAGCATGGCCTGTACATATGTATCCCTATCAAGTATAACAATACCCCCTCCTTTGTCCGCAGGGTGAAATTCAACAGTATGCATTCTTTTTAATTCGACAAGTGCTTCTTTTTCATCTCTTGTCATATTAAAGTACTCACAAGAACATTCCCCATTAAAAGAATCCCTAATTTCAGATTTGCATAGGTTACAAAATGCTTCAATAGTGGGGTGTATCTTAGGTATATAGTTTCTAGGTTTTTTAAACACAGGATACTCAGCATTATTTCCATAATTAGAAAACTCAAAACATAGAGTTAAATCTCTGGCAAACAATCTCAGATTAAGAAAAACAGCCAATTCAGATTTTTAGGAAGGTAAAAAAGAAAGGCTTTTATTCAGCACAGAACAATGTGCTTCAGTCAGTTTAACACTAGAAAGATTAACAATCAAGTCACCTTTGTGCTACTGGTGTTCATGTACACCATACGATCTCCAGTTTGTAGCTGGCATACTCTCCCTCTCCTCCCTCTGCTCTGTGACCCAGGCAGCCATTGTTTCTTCACAATAGGAAGTGGTTGAGCCAGCGAAAAAGAAAAATCCATTCTGGGTGGCTCAATGTTCAAAATGTCGGTATTGTTCATTATAGCAGAGTCAGTTCTGTTCAGAACTTTACTTGTGGTCATGTCCGAAGTTGATTTTGCAATGTTGATGGCATCTTTGGCATTTACTGCACTCGAGGACTTCCCTCCAACCATTGAGGCTTCCACTGCCTTCTCCTTGGGACTGACGTCATGCTGGTGGCATTGAGACCCGCTCCCCATCTCTATAGGGACCTCCTTCTGAGCAGAGCCTGCAGAAATAGCTACATCTGCAGTAGTTTCAATGGATACTTTTTCATTTAAATCACGGCTGTTATTAGAAAATCTAGACCACGAAAATACAGTGCCAAACCTAAAATCATTAATGTCCCTCTGTAGCTTCCTGGTCTTAATACCTTGAAGCTTCTTTTCATAGGCCAGTAAATGATTGTATAGGACATCCAAACTGTCTTGTATAGTATCCACAGAAAAAGTATCAGAGATTTCTAGCTGTAGCTTTCTAATCTCTGATAAAAGAATATCCTCTTGTGGTCTAAAAAAGCTAATCAACAAACGCATATATTCAAAGCTAAAATTAACATTCATGCTTTGCCAGCATTTAGGCAAGTCAGGGTACAAATCCCCATATGAGGGCATGGTAAACACCCGAAGCTCCCTGGGGACTACCTTGTGATGTAATTCTGCCTCCATATGTAGCCTTTGCCATTGCAGCCTCTTATATCTGTACAGTTTGTTCTCCAAATCTTTGTACTTCATGTCAAAGGCAGCTCTTCTCTCTCCAGTCTCACCACTCTCATTCGTAGATGTATTCACCTCTGCTATGACTCCAAGAAATGGGTTAGTTTTGATAAAGAGCAATCTCTCAAGTCTATCGGTATCGGAAGCCCGAATATCCAATGTCACATCAGAAGAGGACTTTATCAGAGATCCCTCTGCCATGCCCTTGGTCAAAATGTAGAAAATAAAAGTAAATAAGCAAACAACCAATGACCAAGATATGGGACAAATAACAAGAAAATAACAAAGTATAAAAACACGAGTTCAGTCCCAGAAAGGCAGCAAAAAATAAAACTTCCAAATGGAAATAAAAATAAAGTTTAATCACACAAGGTAAGCGCTTTCACGGTTGGTAACCACTTCATCAGACAACAGCACATTAACACAATACAGTTTAAAAAGCAGTAATAGCCAATGAAAAATGCTGCTTAATTAATGAGTAAACAATAATTACAGCATTTAAAGAGCTAGTATCTAATAAACACTCTAAAGAATCCCTAGTGCAAAAAATCCAAGTAGGAAGCTTAATATACACAATCACAACTTTAAACATACTCATATGGTATTAGTGTTTAAGTGGTCTCTGTTTTAAAAATAGTTTTAATGAAACCATGTCATTAATCTCGGGGTGGTTGTCAGCCTTGAAAAATAAAATCCATTTCTGTTTGCATGCTTCTGTCTTACATTTCAAGTCACCACCCCTATTCCCTTCTGGTACTACTTCTAAAACAAAAAACTTAAAATAATGATCTCCCCCTACATCAATTACATGTCTAGCTAAAGCACTAGTACTCTTGCAATTTCTAATGTCACATAGATGTTCTAAAATCCTGTCCCTAAAGGGGCGTTTCGTTTTCCCAATATAGTAGGCATCACATGCTACACACTTAGAGCAGTACACAATATTCTTAGTACTGCAGTCCGCATAAAAGGGAAACTCAACAGAGCATCGAAGTGTTGGATGCACAAAGCTAGATGCACTAAAAATATGTTTGCATGTCTCACAACGTCTGCATGGATAGCTACCAAACTTCTGGGACTCCAAAGTCAATCTACTCCCTTTCCTGTAGCACAGTTGTTGTTTGACTGTCCTATTATTCTTAAAAGAAAAGTTGGGTTTATCACCAACAATACCTCTAAGGTCATGGCTGGCATACAGAATATTCTAATTCTTCTTTATTATATTACAGCATATATTCAAATCACTCGAGAAGGTTAACGGAAACCTAACCTTCCTAACATTAGTTTCTCCCTGAAGCAAGGAGGGTGTGGGTGTATCAGAGAAAAATGGTTTCCTCTGGTATTCCTATCTAAAGATGCAAGCCTAATACATTCATTTACCTCTCTGTCGCTATACCTTCTCTCTATAAAGTCATGCTTGAGTGTGTAGCATGTGATGCCTACTATATTGGGAAAACAAACCGTCCCTTTAAGGCAGGATTTTAGAACATCTACGTGACATTAGGAATTGCAAGAGTACTAGTGCTTTAGCTAGACATGTAATTGATGTAGGGGGAGATCATTATTTTAAGTTTTTTGTTTTAGAAGTAGTACCAGAAGGGAATAGGGGTGGTGACTTGAAATGTAAGACAGAAGCATGCAAACAGAAATGGATTTTATTTTTCAAGGCTGACACTCACCCCGGTATTAATGACATGGTTTCATTAAAACCATTTTTAAAACAGAGACCACTTAAACACTAATACCATATGAGTATTTTTAAAGTTGTGATTGTGTATATTATGCTTCCTACTTGGATTTTTTGCACTAGGGATTCTTTAGAGTGTTTATTAGATACTAGCACTTTAAATGCTGTAATTGTTTTTTTACTCATTAATTAAGCAGCGTTTTTCATTGGCTATTACTGCTTTTTAAACTGTATTGTGTTAATGTGCTGTTCTCTGATGAAGTGGTTACCAACCATGAAAGCACTTGGCTTGTGTGATTAAACTTTATTTTTATTTTCATTTGGAAGTTTTATTCTTTGCTGCCTTGCTGGGACTGAACTTGTGTTTTTATACTTGGTTATTTTCTTGTTATTTGTCCCATATCTTGGTCATTGGTTGTTTGCTTATTTACTTTTATTTTCTACATTTTGACCAAGGGCATGGCAGAGGGATCTCTGATAGAGTCCTCTTCTAATGTGACATTTAATACACGGGGCTTCTGATACCGATAGACTTGAGAAATTGCTCTCTGTCAAAACTAATCCACTTCTTGGAGTTGTAGTAGAGGTGAATACATCTATGAATGAGAGTGGTGAGAGAGGAGAGAGGAGAGCTGCCTTTGACATGAAGTACAAAGATCTGGAGAACAAACAGTACAGATTTAAGAGGCTGCAATGGCAAAGGCTACATATGGAGGCATAATTACATCACAAGGTAGTCCTCAGGGGGCCTAGGGTGTTTACCATGCCCTCATATCGGGATTTGTATCCTGACTTGCTTAAACGCTGGCAAAGTATGAATGTTAATTTAGCTTTGAATATATGGATTTGTTGATTAGCTCTTTTAGACCACAAGAGGATATTTTTTATCAGAGATTAGAAAGCTACAGCTATAAATCTCTCATACTTTTTCTGTGGATACTATACGACAGTTTGGATGTCCTATACAATCATTTACTGGCCTATGAAAAAAAGCTTCAAGGGGTTAAGACCAGGAAGCTACAGAGGGACAGTAAAGATTTTAGGCTTGTCACTGTATTTTCGTGGTCTAGATTTTCTAATAACAGCCCTGATTTAAATGAAAGAGTATCCGTTGAAACTACTGCAGATGTAGCTATTTCTGCAGGCTCTGCTCAGAAGGAAGTCCCTATAGAGATGGGGAGCGGGTCTTAATGCCACCAGCATGATGTCAGTCCCAGGAAGAAGGCAGTTGAAGCCTCAATGGTTGGACAGAAGTCCTCGCGTGCAGTAAATGCCAAAGATGCCATCAACATTGCAAAATTACAAAGACATGCATCTGAAGCATTTCTCCTTGGGCCTCCGCTGAAAACTGGCTTCGTTCCAAGTCGGACTTTCCCAGTTAACAAATGTTAAATAAATAAATAAATCAACTTCAGACATGCCCACAAGTGAAGTTCTGAGCAGAACTGACTCTGCTATAATGAACAATACCATTTTGAACATTTAGCCACCCAGAATGGAATTTTCTTTTTCGCTGGCTCAACCACTTCCTATTGTGAAGAAACATTGGCCGCCTGGGTCTCAGAGCAGAGGGAGGAAAGGGAGAGTATGCCAGCTACAAACAGGAGATCGTATGGTGCACATGAACACCCGCAGCACAAAGGTGACTTGATTATTAATCTTTCTAGTGAACTGACTGAAACACATTGTTCTGTGCTGAATAAAGGCCTTTCTTTTGTACCCTCCTAAAAATCAGAATTGACTGATGTTTTACTTAATCTGAGATTGTTTCCCAGAGATTTAACTCTATGTTTTGAGTTTTCTAATCATGGAAATAATGCTGAGTATCCTGTGTTTAAAAAACCTAGCACCTATATACCTAAGATACACCCCACTATTGAAGCATTTTGTAACCTATGCAAATCTGAAATTAGGGATTCTTTTAATGGGGAATGTGCTTGTGAATACTTTAATATGACAAGAGATGAAAAAGAAGCACTTGTTGAATTAAAAAGAATGCATACTGTTGAATTTCACCCTGCAGACAAAGGAGGGGGTATTGTTATACTTGATAGGGATAAATATGTACAGGCCATGCTTACTTTACCTTTGTGACCAGGCTGCCTTTACAATTGTCAATGCTAGTACTGTTAAAGCCCTGATAGAGTGGCTGTTCTGATTTTTGATTTTCTGATTACAGGCATGATTACTGAGGATATCTTTAAGTAATTTTGTGTAGACAATCCAGTGATAACAACTATTTATGGCCTACCGAAGATACATAAGAGTATTGTTAACCCAGCCATGCACCCTATTGTGTCCGGGTGAGGGTGGGTTACAGAACCCCTCTCTATCTATGTAGAGAAGTCTTTGAGACCTATTGTGAATGTAATACCCACTATTTTGAGGGATACAAAGAATTTCTTACAAAATCTCTATCGAGGGGACTTGAGCTATAGATATAGATAAAGAGCTATTGTTTGTTACCCTTGATGTAGGGTCTTTGTTTACTGTGATACCAAATGACTGGGGTGTAGAAAATATTAGAGAACTATTGACTGAAGGTTACCACTACACTAATGTTAAAGTAAGTTTGCTATGTAAACTTATTGAGATTGTTTGGTAAAGATTACTATCTGCAGAAAGTTGGTGTAGCTATGGGCGCGGCTTGTGCCAATAGCTACGCCAACCTAGTGCTGGCCAAATGGGAGTTTGACAATGTCTTTAACATAAACCCCATCACTTCTGTGGTATAGATGTTTCGTTGATGATTTTTTTGTTGTGGCAAGGTGATGTACATAGTTTGTTGTCCTTTGCGGATTACTTACATACTACTAGATGTTTTTAAAGTTTACTGTAACTTATTCACACTCTAGTATTTCATTTCTGGATGTGACTGTTATTAAGAATGAATTGGGTAGTTTCCCCACAGATTTGTAGAAGAAAGTTGTTAGGAAAAATGCTCTGCTACATAGACAGAGCATGCATCCTAGACACATTCCACGCAATATACTTAAAGGACAATTCTTGAGATTGATGAGGTTACATAGTGATGACACTGAGTTGAAAACAGCATTTGATAAACTCAAGCATGACTTTATAGAGGGAGAGTAAAGCGAGAAAGAGGTAGATGAATGTATTAGGCTTGTATCTTTAGATAGGAATACCAGAGGTAAATTTTTCTCTGATACACCCACACCTTCCTTGCTTCAGGGAGAAAGTAATGTTAGGAAAGTTAGGTTTCCATTAACCTTCTCGAGTGATGTGAATATATGCTGTAATATAATAAAGAAGAATTGGAATATTCTGTACGCCAGCCATGACCTTAGAAGTATTGTTGGTGATAAACCCAACTTTTCTTTTAAGAATAATAGGACAGTCAAACAACAACTGTGCTACAGGAAAGGGTGTAGCTTGACATTGGAGTCCCAGAGGTTTGGTAGCTATCCATGCAGACATTGTGAGGCATGCAAACATATTTTTAGTGCATCTAGCTTTGTGCATCCAACACTTTGTTGCTCTGTTGAGTTTCCCTTTTATGCAGACTGCAGTACTAAGAATATGGTGTACTGCTCTAAGTGTGTGGCATGTGATGCCTACTATATTGGAAAACAAACCATCCCTTTAGGGACAGGACTTTAGAACATCTTCGTGACATCAGGAATTGCAAGAATACTAGTGCTTTAGCTAGACATGTAACTGAAGTAGTGGGTGATCATTATTTTAAGTTTTTTGTTTTAGAAGTAGTACCAGAAGAGAATAGGGGTGGTGACTTAAAATGTAAGACAGAAGCATGCGAACAGAAATGGATTTTATTTTTCAAGGCTGACACCCACCCCGGGATTAATGACATGGTTTCATTAAAACCATTTTTAAAACAGAGACCACTTAAACACTAATACCATATGAGTATATGAGTATTTTTAAAGTTGTGATTGTTTATTAAATACTAGCACTTTAAATGATGTAATTGTTTTTTACCCATTAATTAAGCTGCGTTTTTCATTGGCTATTACTGCTTTTTAAATTGTATTATGTTAATGTGCTGTTGTCTGATGAAGCAGTTACCAACCGTGAAAGTGCTTATCTTGTGTGATTAAACTTTATTTTTATTTCCATTTGGAAGTTTTATTTTTTGCTGCCTTGCTGGGACTGAACTTGTGTTTTTTATACTTGGTTATTTTCTTGTTATTTGTCCCATATCTTGGTCATTGTTTGTTTGCTTATTGACAATGTGATGTCCTCTGCCATTACTGAAGTGTACATCAGACGAAGGACACTGTTGCAGAGAGAGGTCATATCCCATGACTGTTGAACTCCCTTATTAGCCTCAAACACAACTTTGGATCCTTCATGGAATCCCCTGCAGGCATCTATGATGGCAGACATTCAGCAGACACTGACGACAGTCACAGCAGCCTTTGATAGTTACATCAACAACCTCCACAGCATTAAGCACAAGTGCTATGAGTTACTGCACAATGCTAATAGCTATCCTGAGACAACAGATACCACTCTCTCTCTCCCCACAAGTGAAGTGCTGAGTGAATGTGTTCTCACATGCTGCATCCTGTTTTTGTTCTAGGCGTCTGTGTGTCACCAGGATGTGGCCCTACAGCAAGACCAAGGAGTATGGCAATGTGGTAACACATCCACCATGTCTTAGGCAGGGTACAGCTATATCTACATGGAATTCCCAAGTCTGCAACACAGTGATTGCATATGCTGCACAGATTATAGGGCTGAGGGTTGTACATAGGTATATGTTGATTTACAACATCTGTTGTAGAGTGGAGAATGGTATGTGTTGTCATTTGGACACACTTCCAATTGTTAATAACCACAGCCACAGGGGATATTCATCAACCAAACACACTGAGATTATTATTCACACACACACACACACACACACACACACACACACACACACACACACACACACACACGTTTGCCATTACTGAGATCCTTAGGTTCACTGCTTCATAGGTGTGTAGTAGGTGAATGAGCCTGAAGGCTCTACAAGGCTAGCCTAAGGGGATACCCTGGCATCAGGCCACATGACAATAGTCCCCAGTGTGGCTCAGATGTATAGTCACTGGAGTGGTCCCAGAGGTGGGTATTGTATTCCCCATACTCTCATCTAGATTTCTATTGTGGGTGGCCAGTGATGTGCACTGCTTCATATGTGTGTGATTTATATTCCATAACATGGACAGTGTCTGGGTTATGCACATGTCCCACATGCATGTTCTTTGAAGTGTGGAAGTGTGCTTGAGGTCTCTAGGGCATGTTGTGTGGACAGATTGGTATCTTCAGAAGTAGCATTCCTGACCTAGTTTGGTGAGACATGGCTGTGTAACTGAGGTAGTGATTGTACCTACATAGACAGTATGATACAGGGATTCATCAGAGTTATTGGAGTCTGTCCAAACAGGGCATGTGTATAAGGCATGGTATTCCCTTTGTGGGGTACATTTGCAGACTACAGTTGTTGCAGGTGTCCAGTGGGGAACATTGCAAAAGAGCCACTGTACACATTGATTTGGCTACTGAGGGAATGGAACAGGCTGCCATGTCCTTTTACTTGCTGAATAACACACACTCAGTCAGTAGATTTAACACATCAAAATACTTTCTGATGTCAGTGGCACTGTTGTGGTCAACAGGCAGCTGACTGTCAACCTGTGTGCCCCATTCTGTTATAATAATGTCGCTATTCAGTGGACTACCACCAATGTATTACTTCATGTGAGCCATGGTGTTCCCAAAGGTAGTGGTGGTACATCTCTTGGCATTGAGGTAATGTCCAGAGTTCTGACAACAGTCATAGGTGACAAGTGGTCTTTGGGTGTGATGTTAACATCACATGGATTGGGAATGCTACCACCCACCTTACTGTTGTATGCACACATTATCAGCCAGGGTCCCTGTGTGTTCTCCTGCACTTCAGAAGGGTAGATCCCAAGCATGAGGTGACATAGGTCCAAACCCTGTGTGACACTAGTCATGTCTGGTCATCAGTTTGACATGGAGTCCACTGTAATCACACCGTGGGTAATATCTGTGAGACAATTTTCAGGAGAACTACTGATATAGTGGTTGTTGCCTAGCCATATGTATTTGTGTATGATTCCTGGGTGGAGAGTGGTCTCTGAGTATTAGGAAGGGTTACCTATATTGTTAACTAATCCATAGTGTCACATAGTCATTGCACGTGGAACTAACATTTAGGGCTGTGGATTGTCTACACCAACCTCTATGGTGTTTGACACCTGTTGGCCTTGTAATGTGGGCATTGGGACATATACTAGGTCCTCAATATAATAATTTAGCAAAACCCATCCCCCAATGGATCCTGTTATTACACAATAACACCAACACCCACCTAGGATACTGATGACAGACAGAGAGACACACACGCACACTTGCCAGTACTGAGTTTTGAACCCCTACCTATCTATGTACTGTTACTACAGTATTACACATGTATTGCATGCACCATGGAGCTTATAGGATAAATGTTGTCCCAAGGTACTTCTAAGGTGAGGAACTTCACCAGCCCTTGTAAATACTGGCATTGGGTGATGTAGTGGGTGAGAGATTTCATAAAATATTTTACCCTACACACATTTGCATTTGCCAGGAGTGAGGTTTTAACCTCTATCTAACTATGTTTTCAGGCCTTTATGTTATGCATTTACGCACACACACCACTGACCTTACATGGTTTAGGGCTGCCAACAGGTACTTCTAAGATGAATGATATCTGCAGGACTGCTAAAGTCAGGCACTGAGAAGTGTACTGGGTGTAAATGGGGCTAAAATCTTTAAGGTATGAACACATATATATAGATATATATACACACAGACAAACACTTGCCAGGACTGAGAGTCAACCCCCTACCTACATAGTTATTGCTACTATATTGTTATGCATTTATCACATGCACCACAGAGCTGATAGGTAGAACAGTGTCCAGACATATCTCTAAGGTGAGTGACATCAACAGCAACGCTAAAGGAGGGGTAAGGGAAGTGTAGTGAGTGTGAATGGCCTTAAAATCATGTGTTTACAAAGACACATACAGTCTATCACAGAAACATTTTCACAGTTGCCAGGATTGGGATTAGAACTCCTATCTAGCTAGTTTGCTACACTACAGTATTACACAGTTATGGCAAGCACCATAGAGCTTATATGCTGAAGAGCTGTCCAAATGTATATTTGAAGGTGAGTGACATCAGCAGCAGTGCTAAAGGAGGGGGTCAAGGAAGTGTAGTGAGTGTGAATGACCACAAAATCATGTCTCAGCAAAGACACACACACTGTCACACACAAACACACATATTTTCACAGCTGCCAGGACCAGGATTAGAACTCTTACCTAACTAGTTTGCTACACTATAGTATTATGCAGTTATCGCGAGCACCACAGAGCTTATATGTTACAAAGCTGTCCAAAGGTATCTTTGAAGGTGAGTGATATCAGCAGCAGTGCTAACGGAGGGGTAAGGGAAGTGTAGTGAGTGTGAATGACCTCAAAATCATGTCTCTACAAAGACACACACACTCTCTCACACAAACACACACATTTTCAAGTTGCTAGGACTGGGACTAGAACTCCTATCTAACTAGTTTGTTACACCATAGCATTCTGTAGTTATCACAAGCACCATGGAGCTTATAGGGCTACAAGCTGCCCAAAGTGTTATTTCAGGGTGACTGACATCAGCAGGCGAGCTAAAGTAGGGCAATGTGAAGTGTAATGAGTATGAATGGTCTCAAACATATTCATCTAGAAACACACACACACACACACACACACACACACACACACACACACACACACACACACACACACTCACACACAACTTTAAATTTGATAGGACTGAGATTACAACTGCTACATGGATACTTACTTGTACTATAGTGTTACACAGTTATCACAAGCACCACTGAGACTATAGGGCTGAGGGCTAACCAAAGCAATTTCTACAGTGAATGACATCAGCACATCATGTGATACAGGCCACTGGGATGTGTACTGGGTGAGAAAGGCTTCATAATGGGATTCTCTCTGTCGCTGTTTGTCTCTCTCTTCCCCACGTCTGTGTGTGTATGTTTGACATATTATATTATGTTGGCCTTAGATATGTGTGATTATTCCTACCCAGTGTGTGTGTGTGTGTGTGTGTGTGTGTGTGTGTGTGTGTGTGTGAAGTATCAATGGTGTAAAATTTGGTGTGTGTGCACACGACATCTGCGAATAACAAATATATGTAGTCCACTGTGTTGTCAGACATGGGCTTCACTTCTCTAAGTGTAGGAGCATGCCCAATATGACCTTCTATATTGAGTGTGTGCATCCATTCCAGGGAGTGTTGGGCTCCAGTTCAGGGTTTTGTGCGTTACAGCTACACCTAGAAACCTGTTTCTGCAGGATATCTGTAGATAAGTTGTCAATATGGAGACACAATGGGCGTAACATACAGGGGATACTGTAACCATTGCTGTATGTGCTGCTTGTGTAACATGGTTGGTTGTAGCATAGATTTTCTGACATATGTACTGTTTTACACTGTGATGTATCATGTCATCAACTACTGACAGTTATCATTCTCTGCTCACAGTTATTTACCAGGGAAATACAAGATGAATGAAGCTGAGACCAATATTCTGAGGCATATAGACTACACATTCTGGCACACTTCTGCCATTGTGGAGGGGTAGCGACAGACAATACACTGCTAGTTCTGTGTAAATGGTCCAGCACCTTGTTAGTATGCTGGCTGGGAATCCCCTTCTTGTGCTTTTCTCAACTTAACGGAATGGCCATATCCTGCTGGGGCCATACCTCTCAGCTGTACAGATACACCCAGGTTATCCAGAGGCAGGACTAATATATCTGGTCAGTTTACCTTCACATTGTGGTTTACAAGCAGTTTTGTGGCTATTCATTCATGGGTTCTCAGTCAGGGTGTAGTATGGGTGGACATTAGAGTTTCAGACTTCACACACTCCATGACATCCATGCTTCTACACCACCCTCTGTTATTCTCTCCTCTTCCTAACATTATGAAAGCAATATCTCAGAGGTATCCCTATAGTTGGGCCTTTATCCCAGTAGTACTTATGGCCCGGTCCACAGTTCTTGCAGTAGGACATGGGGAGGCATGCTACTGGCATTTGTCAACATTTTCTTGCATTTGTTTTCCGTTTACTGTGTTAGGTTGTTAGTTAGAACCCCCTGACATTCTGTACATAGGCACTATGGGTGAGGCATGGGCCTTTGCAAGAGGACTGTAGACCATTTGAGAGTGCTGCAGGCCATCTGTAGCAGGCCAGTGCATTCTGTCACTCATATGTTCCCAGGCTGCAAGCCAGTGGATAACCCTGGGGTGACAGTGGTAAGTGGTTGCGGTGTTCCTGTCAATCCTTCCTGCTCATACTGATCCACGAGTCTGGCAGTGGTCAGGTTGCTGCTGACAGCTAGGGACACACCTGCATGGGACACCTATTCAGCATGCAGTATCATGTATGTATTCCCATACAGAGATGGGTTCATGCTGTACTCATTCCCTACAGCAAGGATATGACCTGTGATAAACTTGTGGCTGATGGTGGGGTGAGCTGGGTGCATGTGTGATATGGAAGCTACTGGCACCTGACTCACACATATACCTGTGACATTCCCCTTATGCTGGCTTGTGTGTGGACATGGGCAGCCTGTCATTACTTTATAACTGTGCCTTTTGTGGTCTACCAGTGATTGGCCAGACTACCAGTATTCCATACTAGAGGGACAACTAATGTGATGCTAACCTCTATGTATAACTCCAAAGTTGTGTGCAGTTGACAGTTATTTTATATGCACTCTGTGTAGGTTACTTCCACCTGTGTACTGTTTCTATATATAGGCCCCCATTCATGGGGTGTCCAGCTTTCCGATGGTGACAGATATTGACATCTGGACAGTGAGTATGTACAACTGCTGACATGGGTGTAGCTGAGAAGCAGTGTGGTTGGCACTGCAGTTGTTGGAACATGGCCCTGTCAACCACTGTACTGTACCTAGGCCACTGAGACACAACCATCCAGGCCCACATGCTGACCATTTCTGGGCAATATTAAACACACAACAAATTTACCACACTGACCCCTGCATATTGTACACATGCAACAATGTAGATTGGGACAGCTTTGGCAATCTGTGCTCCAGTGATATTACTCCTCAAACTTACATGTTAGTACATTTCTACATGGGATTGTGAGGAGGGGGGGTGCACACCTGAATGCTTTAAACATTTGCAATGACTGTACCGGTATTTTGGTTACTCTGCTGGCTTCCATTTCATATTGTATTTTGACCTATCATGCAGAAAGGAGGCATATCAGTGAAGTACACATGTTACATTTTAATGGCATTAATTTCAGTTTCAGACTTCTTACACTTCAGAACTAACATGCAACTGCCAGACCTGTTGTGGTATGTCTGTGTAGGTCTTGGGGGGGGGGAGCTGTTCACCATTGCCATCATTTGGGGGCCTTACCCCAGCCTTTCTTAATGGTCATCCTCACCTGTCTTGCTGGGTGAGGCTGGTGGTGGGTATGTGACCCTCATTGACATCCATGTGTGTGACCTATTGACACCCACAGTGATTTGGGCCATCACATGTACTGCGGTGGGAGCTATCACCTTGTGTAGTACTGCCTAGTATGTTGACACCAGTATTTGTTATGGATCTCCTGCTGTCCCATATAGCTGTCAGCTGTCTGCTGCTATCCCATTCAGCCACCCATTTCCCTTGCATGCTTGCACCCATATCATACATACAACTATGAGAACATACTACTCCATTCAGTAATTGCTAGGAAGGGTGACTTACCTTGTTGCTGGACCAGTATTGAGGATTGTGCTGGAGGGCTGACTATGTTGGATGCACATAGTGCACTCCCTATACATGGTAAAGCACAGGTAGTGTCATGTTTGGCATCCCTTTTACTGTATGTGTGAGTTGGAGAGAGGTATCAGTCCCTGGGTCCCTACAGTGTCAGTGTGTGTGCTATGCATTCCCTCTTTGTCAAGGCATGGGCATACTGGGGATGCCTCCTTCTGCCTACAGGGGCAGGCTCAGGATATTCCTCCTCCAAGTCCCTCTGTGCCTGGGCTGGCCTTGGCAATGGTGGGGGGGGTCTATGTGACCCTGCCCCATGCTGTGCCGGCTGCAGCTGTTTTCACAGGATTATATTGTGTAGCATGGCATATACTATGAACATTTGTGTACATGTAGCTGGAGAGTACTGCAAGGCTCCACCATCCGGTATGTCAAGGCACTGGATCCATGACTTGAGCATCCCAAACACATGCTCTACAATGATCCTGGTCTGTGCATGTGCTTCATTAAGGTGTTCTTATTCGGGTGTGTGTGCATTTCTGATGGGTGTCAGCAGCCATGGCTCCATTGCATAGCCAGTACCCCCCACTAGATTGCCATATGGGATGTCCCCGCTGGCAAACCCCTGATACGGCTGTGAGCAATGCTAGATGTGGAAGTCATGATAGCCTCCAGGGCTGCCAGCACACACGTTCATGATAGTGCCCTGGGTATTGCACACTACCTGGCAGTTGATGGAGGGGAAGCCCTTGTGATTTATGTAGACCCTACCCCGCTCAATGGGTGGTGCTTTGATGTGGATGTGCATACAGTCTATAGCACCAACTACCTCAGGATATTCTGCTATACGGTGGAAGAGACTCATACTTCTGGTCAATGCCTCACAGGTGGTGGGGAAATATATGTGCTCATTGGCATGTGGTGTTATGGGATCCAGGAACTGGTGGAGTACCCTGGATGCTGTTGCCTGTGAGAGCCCCATGATATCCCCAGTTGGTTTTTGGAAGGTACCTGTGGCTAATATTCTTAAGCCTACACATACCTTGATATCCACTGGGATGGGGTCCCCTCTGTTAGTTCTGTGTGTGAGGCATGGCTTGCACAGCTCAAAGATTTGCTGTAGAATGTGCCTGTCCACCCAATAGCATTGCACTATCTCCAGCTCATGTAGGCCCTGGTAGGTTACCCTGGGTCTGTACACTCTTCTCCTCCTCCTCACTGTGGGTTGGTAGTCAGCATTCTCCTCCTCACCACCCTCAGTCTCTAGCACATATTGATGGAGTAAAGCAGCAGCAGCCTCTAACATTTTTAGTTAGTTTTGCCAGTTAAAAATCCCCCATCTGTATACACTGGTGGTGTAGAGTTTGTGGGAAAAACAGTCTGAAAGGTGTTTGCATAGTTTATAGTAGTGTGCTGGACTGCTGCATGTGTAATTGGTTGATTCTGATACATTCCACCTGCCAACTATGCTAGTTCTGCTTGATTGCCTTCCTACTGCTGTTTCCTCTTCCCAGTTCCTCCCTATTTAAGCCCCGAGATGTGCCACGCATACCCAGTTCTGAAATGTAAACAGTGCTGTCATTTCCACTTTTTTTTTGTTTATGTTTAAAACCTGGTGTGTGGCGCACAAACCCATTTAGGCTATGTGCATTATGTTGTACTGCTCCCTGGTCCAGTGTCCCATTGTTCTTTGTTCCCCATAATTATATGATTAGCTCTCTGTTACTGCACTGTTGCATTAACTTTATTTCTTTATATATCTGATATAGATGATCCTCCCATGTAAAAAGACACTCTCCCGGATTCAGCAAGCCCTGCACGGTGTGCAGGACTAGTGCAGGAGCTCCAGCAGGCAATATGTCTGCCGTGTGATCCAGGAATAAGCTGTAGGGACGTGCATGAGTGCTCCTGCCTAGTTCTGCACGGACTCAGCCCCTGTATGCAAATTACCCCATTTGCAGGAGAAATCCATGCAAATGAGGTGAATTTGTGATCCAGGAAGCTGGATACCGGCAGTGCAGCACTAGTGTAACCTGCAGAAATGTACTCCACCAGTAACAGAGTACATTTCCGCAAACTACAAAACGGACCCATGACAGCTCCAAATAAAGGGTGGATATTATGTAGAATACATGCCAATGGCCAACTATAAGGCCATTGGCATGGAAAACAGTTGCTAAAATAAAAAAACAACTTTTGTTTTAGCCGATCTTGGCTGTTTAAGCGTAGGGCAGCAGCGCGCAAATGGGACTGCGCGGAAAAAAAAACTAAAATAAGCATTTTAACCAAAATCACTATTTTGCCATTATACTCACTGGCAGGCAGAAGACAACATGGTCAGTGAATAGTGGTTGCTAAGGGGAGAGGCTCAGTGTGGGACATGTAACTATGCATCAGCAGGCAATTCTATGCAAATGAGGGTAATGATACTGAATCCCAAATTTCCCCTGCATGCTAGTCAGCACCCAACAGTGTAAGAGCAGGAATAGCTTGGTGCATGCCTAGGAGTTAGCTGACATCATATGGGGGTGTGTCAGGCATACTGTAAGTGGATTGGAGCAATGTGGTTCGGGTTTGCCTTTAGCTTAGCAGAGCTAAGCAAGGGTGTGTGCCTGAGGCTGCCTAGCAGTCTTTACATTGCCAAATATGGTGTGCATGCCACACACTGTGTTTTAAAGGGGGAAAAAAGTAAACCAGGAAATAGTAGCTCTGTGCACATTTGAGCACTCTGTGCAGCCAGGCTTAAACAGGAAGGCAATGGGAAGGGAAAACGGAAGGAGGAAGGTAATCTAGGAGAACTAGCATAGGTGGCAGGTGAAATGTATCAGAATCATCCAATTACACAGGCAGCAGACCAGCCCAGCCCAGAACACTACTATAAACTATGCAAACACCTTTCCATCTGTTTTTTCCCACATAGACCACAAAACCAGTGTATACAAGTGGGGAACTTTTAACAAACAAAAACAACAGAATGATAGGGGCTGCAGTAGCTATCAAACATCAACATGTGGAAGAGGCTGAGGGTGGTGAGGATGAGAATGCTGTCGAGCAACCCACAATGAGGAGATGGAGAAGGGTGTACAGACCCAGGGTAACCTACCAGGGGCTACATGAGCTGGAGATAGCAGAGCACTATAGGGTGGACAGGGACCTCCTACAGCAAATTGTTCAGCTGTGCCGGCCACGCCTGACACGTAGAACTAACAGAGGGGAACCCATCCCAGTGGATACCAAGGTGTGTGTATCCCTAGGAATACTAGCCACAGGTACCTCCCAAAGCCCAACTGGGAATATCATGGGGATCTCACAGGCATCAACATTCAGAGTATTCCACCAGTTCCTGGATGCCATGTCAGCACATGCTGGTGAGCACATATATTTCCTCAACACCCGTGAGGTGTTGGCCAGCAATATGTGTCTCTTCCACCAAATAGCAGAATACCCTGAGGTGGTGGGTACTATAGACTGCATGCACATATGCATCAAAGCACCACCCGGTGAGCGAGGTAGGGTCTACATCAACTGCAAAGGCTTCCCCTCCATTAACTGCCAGGATGTGTGTGATGCCCAGGGCATTATAATGAATGTGTGTGCTGGCTGCCCTGGAAGCTATCACGATTCCCACCTCTGGCATCTGACGCAGCTGTACCAGAGATTTGCCAATGGGGGCATCCCTTATGGTCACCTAGTGGGGGGTGCTGGTTACGCACTGGAGCCATGGCTGATGACACCCATCAGAAATACACACACACCCAAACAAGAATGCCATAATGAGGCACACGCACAGACCAGAATCATAATAGAGCATGTGTTTAGGATGCTCAAGTCAAGGTTCCGGTGCCTGAACATATCCAGTGGAACCTTGCCGTACTCACCAGCTACATGTACCCAAATTGTTATCGTATGTGCCATGCTACACAATATGATCCTGTGGAAACAGCTGCAGCAGGAACAGCACGGGGAAGGGCCACACAGCCCCCCACCAATGCCAAGGCCTGCACAGGCACAGAGTGACTCAGAAGAGGAACAACCTGAGCCCTACCCAGTAGTCAGATGGAGGTGTGCCCAGTATGCCATGGCCTTGGCAAAGAGGCAATGCGACTCGCACATACAGTAAAAGGGATGCCAAACATGACACTACCTGTGCTCAACCATGTATAGGGAATGTACTATGTGCATCCAACATAGGCAGTCTCCAGCACCATCCTCAATACTGGCACACCCACAAGGTAAGTCACTCTCTTTACCAATTACTGATTGGAGTAGTATGAGTTGTTACTTGTATCTATGTTATGTATGTGAGTATGCAAGGGAATTGGGTGGCTGAATGGGATGCCAGCAGATAGTAGACACCTATAGTGGCAGCATGAGATCTGTAACAAATACTGGTGTCACCATAGTAGCCATTACTACACATGGTGACAAAACTCACTGCAAGTAATGTGCTGGACCACATGTGTGTCCATATGACACACACATGCCAGTCAGGAAGGTTCACATATCCAACAACAGTCTCAGCCAGCAGGATAGGTGTAAACAAACACAAACAAAGGCTGTGCCAAGGCCTCTGCATGATGCCTATGGGTAACATCCCCCCAGGCCTACACAGACAGACTACATCAGGTCAGGCAGTAGGATGTTTGTTTTGAAGTGTAAGAAGTCAGAAACTGATATGTAGGTCAATCAAACCTAAGACCTGTAGTACACTGATATGCCTCTAGTCAGCATGATAGGTTAGAATACAGAATGAAATGGAGTACCTAACATACCAGTACAGGCATAGCAAAGGTGTACAAGTGTCAGGTGTGCCCCCTATCCTATGTAGAAATGTATAAACAGTCAGGTGTGCCCCCAATCCTATGCAGAAATACAGAAGTAGTCAGGTGTGCCCCCCCACCCCTGTGTAGAAATGTAGAAACAGTCAGGTGTGCCCCTATCCCTACTTAGACATGTAGTAACAGTCAGGTGTGCCCCCCAATCCTATATAGAAATGTAGTACCAGTCTGGTGTGCCCCCCAATCCGATGTAGAAATGTAGTAATAGTCAGGTCTGCCCCTCAGTCCTGTGTAGCAATGTAAAAACAGTCAGATGTGCCCCCCATATCCTATGTAGACATGTAGTAACAGTCAGGTGTGCCCCCCCAATCCTATGTTGAAACATAGTAACATGTATGTGTAGGTATAATACCAATGGAGCACAGATGCCCAGAGGTGGCCAAGGTAGCAGGATAGATTGTAGCATTTGTACAATATGCAGTTATGTGTGTGTTAGGTTGGTGTGTGTTTCATATTGTGTGAGAGTGGTCAGTATGTATGCATGTTGAGGTATGACCTGGTGGCAGTTGCCCACTACTGCTGATGACAGAGCCAAGTCCTCACAACTGCAATGCCAAAGACAATTCCCACCAGTATAACACATGCTGGCAGTAAGCCATTGTAAATGTATGGTGGTAATATGTGTCACCATCTGAAAAATTGACATGGCATGGCTGTTGGGCTAGATATACAAGCAGTACACAGGGGAAAGTACCCCAGACATACAGTATATAATATGTAACTGCAAAATGGACACACCCTTGGAATTGTACATGCAGGTATGCATCACATTATCTGGGCCTATAGTAGGGAATACCGGTGTCATCTGCCCGAACACTTGCAGATCACAAAGGTGGTAGGACTGATGTATTGGGAAATAGCTGATGTACCTGCACATGCCAGCATAACTGGAATGCCCCATGCATATCTGTGCATCAGATGCAAGTAGTGTCCATAGCACACATGCACACAGCTCACCCAAACACCACCCACAGGTACCTCTCCGGTCGTATCCCTGCTGTTGGGAATGGGTACAATATGACCCCCACCTGTGTATGGCAATAGTGAAAGAATGCATGTAGTGCAGGTATCCCATGCAAGTGTGTCCCTAGCTGTAGGTAACACCCTTCCAGCATCCACACCAATACTGATAGAAAGTATTGACATGAACACCTAGCACACCTACCCTGTCACCCCAGGGGAATATACTGTATGGTGGTCTGGGACTGTAGGACTGACAGAATGTAATGGCCTACCACAGCTGGCCTGCATCACCACCAAATTGCCTACAGGCCTCTGCCAAAAGCCTGTGTCTCACACGTACTGCCAATGCATGTTATGTCATGGACACTGAAATAACAACATAACACACTCCACATAAGCCATATGCAAGGCCTTGTGGACAAACCACAGTAACATGTCCACCATGTCCCACTGCATGAACTGTGGACCAACACCAAAACACAGCTGTGATGAGGTGATAACCTTAGGGAAAGTATCAGCGAATGTATGCATAATGTATGGAAGAGGGAAGAATAATAGGGGGGGGTGAGAGCATGGGCAGCATGGAATGTGCAAGGTCCAACACAGCTGTGTGCGCACACTGTTTCTGGCTGCAAACATATAAATGGGTGGTGACAAACCTGCCTGTATACCACAATAGGGGCAATGTCCTGACTCATGGCCCCTGCCTCTGGGTAACCTGTGTGAATCTGTACAGCTGTGAGGTATTACCACAGCAAGATAAGGCCATACTGTCATGTCGATGAATGTAAAAGTATGGGATCCTCTGCCAGCACTGTACCAAGGTGCTGAACTGGTTACACAGACCCAGCAGCAAGTGTCTGCAGCTCCTCCTTCAGAATGGCATAACTTACTGTGAATATGTAGGCGTCTGCCCACAATACCGGACACAGCTGCATTCACCCTTGTTCCCCAGGACATCACTGTGAGCAAGAATGTCCACCTGACAGTACTTGAGGACATAAAACATCACAGTGTATAAAAGTACACGTCTGAATATCACTGTTAACACCAGTACCATGTAACACAAGCAGCACAGACACAATCACCTACAGTACACACTATCCCTTGCACAGTTTGTCCCCATATTGCCAAATGATCTACCGATACCCTGAAGAAAAAGTTTGCTACCCATAGGTGTACAACACAAAGGTCTGCACTGGAGTACAAACTACCTGGAATGGATCCACACATTCAATACAGAAGGGCATACTGGGCATGCTCACACACTTAGAGAAATGAAGACAATGTCAGACAACAACATACCGAAAGGTCATACTGGGCATGCCCACACACTTAAACAAATGAAGCCCATGTCTGCAAACAGTGGACCATACATATCTGACAGTTGCAGATGTTCGTGCATACACTCCTCAGTATGCACCAGTCATGCTTTGCACACACATTGGATAGGAATACAGACATATATCCAAGGACAACACACTATAATAAGGCAAATGTAGACATACATAGATGTGTGGAAGACAGTGACTGTGACAAAGGGCCATCCATCATGAGGCCTGTCCCACCCAGCACACAGCCAAATTGCTACAACCACATGATGTGTAAATGTCACTCACTGTAGAAATTAGCCACTGGTATCCATCAGCATTACAGACTATGTGGTGCAAGTGCTAGCTGTGCAACATGACTGTATAAGGCAGTAGTCATCTAGCAGCTGCATACATGTACCTGTGGAATAAAACCCTGTGTGTGCCTGCATGTGGTGTGTCAACCTCTAGATGAATGAGTTATGGCCCATGCACACACACTGCCCTCCCCATAGCCCTACTATGACAAGCCTGCTGATATTATTCACTTTGAAATACACATTTGGGAACAATGTAGCCCAGTAATCTATGTGGCGCATCCTAAAACTGCGTAATGCTGTAGTGTGATAAACTAGTTAGGTAGAAGCTCTAATCCCAGACATGGCATTTGTGTGTGTGTGTGTCTGTGTAGGGAGCAATGCTTTTTAGGCTAGTCACACTCACTACAATTCAAATGCCATACTTTGGCAAGGCTGCTGATGTCTGTGTTTGTCATTCGTATCCTGTGTGGAGATCGCTATGAGTGTGTAACAACTGGACTCATTGTGGCATGGGTTTTGCAAGTTTCTTATATGATGGCCCTATCATATGTCCCAATGTCCACCTTACAAGGATAACAGATGTGAAATAGCTGCAAGGCTGGGGTGTCATTCCATGCCCCCTACATATGACATCATGGCCTGGCAAACAAAGTTAGCAACCCTTATATTACATAGAGAACACACTCAACCCATGTCTCATACACAAACACACTTGCCTAGGCAACAACCGCTATGTTGGTAGTACGCTGCATATTGCCCATAGATAGTAGCCAAGGTGTGATTGCAGTGGAATACAAAGGGCATGGCACACTGTCCATCAGTACAATAGGCACGTACATGCAGACAGTGCACCTTCATTATGTTCCCCACTGGACTACTGCAACACATGTGGTGCCATCAAATGTGACCCACAAAGGACATACCATGCCTTAAACACATGCCCTGTATGGATAGATGACACTGACAGCAGGGAATACCTGGATCATGCTATCAATGTAGGTGCAGGGTCAACCTGATGTCCATTACCAGTTCCCGGCACATGAAGCCAGGACTGGCACATCTGATGATAACAATCTGTGTACACAACATGGGCCAGACACCCCAGGTACAGTTCCGCATGTCACTGTACATGCATGTGGGACATGTGCACATCCCAGACGCCATCCCTGTCATGGACTAAACAACACATGCATGGCAAGCAATGCACAACAATGGCCACACACAATAGTTACCCAGGTGACTGGATGGTGAATACAATACCCACATGTGTGGGCCAATTCAGACACTACACCCGTGAGCCACACTGCATACCATTGTCATGTGGCCTGATGCCAAGGTATACCCATCACCTAGCCTTGAATAGCCTTCTGGCACAGTCAACCACTACACAACCATGAAGCAATGCACCCATGCATGTCAGTACTGGCACCCTGTGTCTGTGTGTGTGGTGTATGATGCTTTTGACCGCATTCACACTCACTACAACCCCCATTGGCATACTGAAGCATGCTGTCTAATGTCAGACACCTCCAGATACCCTTTGCCCATATAACCTCTAGATAACCTCCTGTGCTGCATGTGATACCTGCACAGTACTGTACTGTGGCAAACTAACTAGTGAGGAGGTGTATTCCTGACCCTGCCAAGTGTGTCAATGTGTGTGGGTCCCTGAGAGAGTGTGACTGTGTTGACGCTGACACCTGTTCATGTGGACAGGCACGTGTACTACACCTACCGTATCGCTACCATATCACTGTCACTCACCATCACAAATACATTTAGAGAGCTCCTCAACATGTAAGCTATGTGGTGCATCCCATAACTGCATAGACATGTAATAGCAATACTTAGTCAGGGGGTTGATACCCTGTACTGATATGGGTGTGGCACAAACATGCTTTGGTTTTACTCTCCCACCTCCCCTCCCTGACTTATCTTTGCCTCTGTCTGCCTCTCTCACTCTGTCTCTGGTGGATGTGGAGACTTACACCTGCTTTGCTTAGGCAGCAGCATGTGCTTTGTAAGTGATGCTCATGATCAGCTGATGGCCTCTGCATGAATTGCAGCCATCCTCTAGCTGACTGCATGTGGAACAGCTGTGGTAACATTCCCATAGCCAATTGCATGGAAACACACTCCAATATCTAGGAACATCATGTTGGTGTTGGGCCTTTTCATTCACTGTGAGCAGGACCTAGATCTGTTGTTTGGCAAACAGCATCACAGATGGATTGGGGATTTACCTCTAACAGCATACACTGTGGAAACAGGCCAACACACAGGAGGGGGATGTGCCTGACATGACTACAGAATATAAGTGTCGCTATTCGGGTCTATATTATATATTCGAAAGCTTAACTGTTTGAATCTCTAAAGAACAAACTTTAGTGATCGAACAGTTAAATGTTCGAATATATTAAAAAATAATATTAAAAAAAAACAGAAAGTAAATATATATATATATATATATATATATATATATATATATATATATATATATCTATCTATGGGTCTACTTCATTTGATCGAAAGACCATTTGATTGAAACCCATTTGATCGAAATTTCATTTGATCGAAAACCAGTATTCAAGGCATAAATCTGGGATTTGTCCCCCTCCCCAATGTTGTGCAACCCTGGAGTAGGTATATATAGTTAGGGGGGTGTGGGGGGCAAAGCCCCCCACCTAGTTTCCTTTAAAAGAAGAAAATAACACAAAAATCTGCATCCCCCACACCCCCCCATCTATATATACCAACTCCAGTGTCGCACGATATTGGGGAGGGGGACAAATCCCTGTTATTTGCCTTGAATACTGGTTTTTGATCAAATGAAATTTCGATCAAATGGGTTTCAGTCAAATGGTCTTTCTATCAAATGAAGTAGACCCATATATACATATATATATATATATATATATATATATATATATATATATATATATATATATATATATATATATATATATATATACATAAGAAGAGATGTACACATGGCCATATATATGCTGCATTATACAGATGTGGATACAGACATATGTATGTATATACAGTGTATGTACATGACATATATCAACCTATTATATGTATATATCTATATTCCTGTCATGTGTAAACCTCACAGTTGTGTATACTCTCCCAAATGTATCTCACTGTATGTATCTGCTATGTGTACATTATGATAAAGCAACATATGTGATGCAACAGTCATATTAATAACAAGTACTACACAATTGTGGAAGTAAAGGCAATTGTTCAATACTAATCAATATGTGTAGTGACAGATATATTGGAAAAACAACAGCTGTCGTCACAGTGGTCATGGTGTAGTGGTTAAGTGTTGTGACTTTAGTGTACAGGGTCCTGGCTTCAAGACCTGCAAGGGCTGTTCATTTTGTTGCTGCCAGAACAAGGGCTGTTGGATACAGAGTGGTTAAGGCAGTTTTGAGCAGCTTTAATAGCGTTTGCGGGGTTTGCGCGAAGCTAAGCTGTACTAAGCTATGGGTAAACGTATGGGTGCTTACACAGTGTAGGCTTCGCTTAACAGTGTGCAACTCAGCTTAGCCGTTATATTGCAGCAATGTTGATAACTGCTAAGCATGGCTTAGCCCTGGCAACCAGTTCACACCACCCAGTCTGAGAACATAGCAGGGTAATGACATCTGTAATAAGTGTATGTAATGCCATGTACAATACATGCACCTATGTGCTGTCATTACAGTAGCAAGGGGTGTGAGTGTCATGTGTGGGACACAGACATATATGAGGCCTGTACAGCACTGTTATCCATGTGACTGTGTTATATATAGAGGTAGTAGCCCAGGGTAGGTGCTGTCACACTGGCATGTAATGTATCATGGCGGTACTACTGTTGACAGTGCCTACCCAGGCAAGAGTAGAGTTCTAAATGTAGTACTGACAACAGGCAACCTGCAGGCATAGCTGGGCTCTGAGGCCTCCCTGTTATATCCCTGGTGTGTGAGCTGTGTCACAGTATATAACCACTACTGGGTAATGATCTGACATATGGAATGTAACTGTAGACTACCGTCTGTACAGCACATGATAGCGAGGAATCCTGACATGTAGTTATGGCATATATATTGTTGTCAAATGTCTGTCAACACATTCATCCTACTGCATAGCTACTTGCCAAGCTGATGACTGTCAGTCCCTGTACAGATGTGCAGATGGCAGGTAACCAGCTGGGATATGTACAGGCATCCTAAGCTTGATTGACACTGACTTGTCTGCCCAGCTGTGTAAGAACTAGCACATATTGGAGCTAACACCCTGTACGCACCACATGCCACAGGTATCTCTACTACACTGCCACAGTCAACAGAACATGCTTGGGTACAGGTCTCCATCACAGACACTAACCATGTGTTGTAATGCATGTTGCATGCATGTCAACATGATCACCTCAGTGACCATGTGCAGGAGGCACCTGGAGGAATGGCTGATGCATGTCACTCTCATCCTGAGGATCACCACAGTAATGTCTGTCGATAGATTTCCTGCTGTCACATGGAAGGTGGCAGGATACCACTGTACACACAACCCCTACACAACCCATCTCTCCTTTGACAATAGCTAGGTACACAGCTATGACCACCTGCAGCGATGCACTCCAGTACTAAAACATGTGTATGTGTGCATGACTGAGTATAGCAGTGTCTGTGTTTTAAGGCACACCTGTACGTGGGAATTCCATGAGGGCCTTCACAACCACCATAACACCCACTGACATAGCCAGTTGTGGCTGCTGCTGTATGGGACATTACATGTACCCTGTTAAGCTCCTCTCCATACCGGCTACATGAGCCTTGCAGTACCATCACAACAGTGTTGTACAAATGGGTTGATAGGCATGGGATACCCATTGTATTCTGGCAAGTGTGTGTATGTGTGCATGTCCATGTATTTGTAGGGTACAGCATTCCGAGGCCACATACTCCTATTATAATACCCATTGCCACACAGTGGTACAGATTGTGCTGTTGCTGCCCATAGGTGAGGCATGACAATGCAAAACCCTACTACGCGTGTGGCATGTGCATTAGATGCATATCCCTGTAGTACCACTGTTGGGATCTACAATAGGATGTATCACAGTTGTGGCCAATGTGTGATGGTGTGTAGAGTGTCATCATGTGTTTAAGGGAGTACAATATCCACTGGGGGATGTGGGTGCTGTGTACACTGTCATTACACCAAGGTACACCCGGTATATGTCCCACGTACTACTTTATGGTTACCACTGTCACCATCAACCATACAAGTAGCAGATACCACAATCCAGGCCAGTTATGCATGTGTGCAGCCTATCTGTAACACAATGGACACACAATTGCGTTATTTATTTTATTTATTTATTTATTTATTTATTTATTTATTTCAGTTTGATGAAAGCTCCAACATTACATAACAGACATTAGATTTTCAGATTAAAGTAACAATTCAGGATGCAGATACATAAGATAAGCAAAATACAGTTAATATAGAGGGTGTAGATACATGATAAAATCAGAGACATGAACTGGTAAATTGGTAAAGCTCCTCATTACATAGTAGACATTAAAAATTCAGATTAAAATTACTGTTCATGATTCAGAAATGAACTGGTACGTTGGTACAAGTTAGTTAGCAGCGATAGGCTCAGGTCTCTCGGATGTGTGTCTGCCTGTTATGTGTCTGTTAATGTGTATATTAAGGTATGTAACACTATGTATTGTCCATATACACCCATTATATCCCCCATTAGCATACTGTACATGTCTGGGGATGTTCTGCATGTAACATGTAACCTGTAACACACCTCACCCTAAACACAATGTGGTGTGTGCAATAGAAGCCACATACTCCAGTATCACCACATGCCTAGGTAGGGGTCTAATCCCAGTGTTGCCAAGTAAGAGTGTGCATGTATGTGGATGGGTCTACATCAGGTTGCAGATTATACATGCCCCAGCGGGTCACCTGTCCATGTGGCACAGGCAATAACTGTTATACAAACCTGTGACATGTGTTCAACTGTACCCCACATATGTCACAGCCATGGTGTCACACAGTGCCATACCCCATTGTGGAATATGACTGCAGACCATCCTCGTGTTGACACATGTACACCTACAAAACAAATGGATAACATTATAGAGACCACAATCAACCAGCGTTACTAACAGCTATAATGTGTCATTGCTGGATGGCTACACTACCTGACATATCTGCATTACACTTTACTCCTTACAACATGTTACACTGCAGTACTGTGATGCACTGTAGTACAGTCACCATGTGCATCAGAACCATATTAGCCTTTCCTACATCGATGGTATGGATGACAGGGATGTGGCACAGGTATAATCATATGCACAAGGTGTGTTGTTGGTTTGCCAGAAGCCGAGGGTGGGACATACATTTGACACCATGTGTGTGGGTGGGGGTGTACTGAGGTGAACTGGGCATGGTAATGTGGTGTGTGTAGGTATGGGGTTGCCCTAGGTGTGTTTGTATAGTGTGTGGGTATGCATGCACACAGTTCTGCCAAGTGACTGCCCTACACAGGTGTTTATGGACAGCTGCAGACCATACCTGGCAGGGTGTGCAGTTCACTGCCTCCAGCCATGGACACATGGACTGTACCTGCCAGGGGTTCCATGTGCACTTCCAGGTGCAGGCCTCAATGTGCTACTCTCACCTGACAATGACAAATGTCTGCTGGAACCAGGTCCCTCCTGAGACTGGCCATGGACCACGGGCTTGTGGACTGCTGTGGTGTGGTGTGGACAGCACCCCTCCCACAGTGCTGGGGCTGGTACTGCCACCACAGGAGCCCCTTGGTGGGTCTATATCATATATTCGAAATTGCAAAATATTGAACACCATAAGTTTGAACTTGGAATTTTGAATTATGATAACATGATAACACTCAGACTAGCGATTTTTTTCCCAGGGAAAAATTTGCTGTTCCAAGAAACATACACACAACACAAGCACACCAAAATAAATAAACTACACACATACAGTTAACAAAACCCAACCCTACACTAAACCATACATACATTCCTAACTATCCACTTACCTTAACCAGCACCCTAACCCTAAGGTCCATAACTATCGCACACATACCCTATGAAACTATACACAAACAAACTAATTAATACACACACATACAGTTAACAAATCCCAACCCTACACTACACCATACATACATTACTAACTATCCACTTACCTTAACCCACACCCTAACCCTAAGGTCCATAACTATCGCACCACAGTGGAGGAAATAGCGAAGCCACGGAACAGCTCACCAAAATCTTGCCCTAGGTAAGACTTTGATGTTCTGGGGCTTCGCTATTTTCATCCTTCAATGTAGTGGGTTCGATATTATAACATTCAAAGTTTTACAACTTCAAAGTTATAATATAGACCCCCCTTGGTGTCCTAGCATGTCCATGTTAACTGCCAGCTGTTGTCATTGCTGGCCTACATCCACGTGGCCGTCTCCGCACTCTCACCACCTGTTCAAGCATGGACAGACCACGGTTGATGAGGGCCATCTTCTCACCAGACCATCTATCCATGAACTCAGTTAACACATGGATGGCACCAGCCAGTTCACGGGTGTTGTCACTTGCAGATGTGAGAGCAGCCCTCTGCAGCCTCAAGCCCTGTCTGGTGTAATGTTCTATATGTGCCTGCACCGCCATGACAACCAGAAACCTGTGTCTGCTGGTCCCAGCTGTGTCACATCTGCCAGGGGCATGATGACCAGCGGCCCTACCACGGGCACCCTGGGACATCTGCCTATGTGGTGCACTGCCAGACATCCAGCTATGCCTGCTGTGACCAGACACAGTAGGCATAAGTCCCCACACTTTCCTGTGCACTGCCACCAAATGCCAGCTGTCCCTCCGCTATGGCCACTGGTGATGGGGTATGTATAGGAACTGAAACTGTATGCGGGGTTGGGGTGGCTAAAAGGGGGATGTCAAATGATGGTGCTGTTTCAGCCCCTGACAACCCCACCTGTGCCTCAACAGTACTATCATCATCTTCTGTGTCTGTATGGACACCAACATCAGATTGCATGCAGGAGAGACCCTGACCCACCTCGCCACCTGTGAGGGAAAACAATAAATGCACTGTAAAACCTGTACAGCATTGACTAACAGTAAACACACACACACACACACAGACACCACCTTAATATCTACCTGCCCATGACTTTACAGACAGTCCCATGTATATTTCCATGTGTTCCCCATCCTGCATTACACTTGGTAACATACACACATTGATACCACTCATTAACATATCAGTCCGCTAAATGCCTAGACAAGTGATCACAACACAAGACCTGTTACTACATTACCTGCCTCACCTGTATGTAGTGGTTTTAGATGGCCTCACTGCTGTCATTCAGTGTTCACCCTGTGTATGTCTGGACATCATGAGCATGACCCTTATATGTGTGGGCTACTATGTTCACTCTGTAATATCATGCACTGGAGTGTCATGTGTATGTATTGCTCAGTACATGCCAGATATGCTGCTCAGTCAGCCTATCATGTAACAAATATAATACATGGATACGCTCCCTGGTGTTGACTACTACTTCTCCAATGCTTCTGTAGTGCTGCATATGTGGGTTGTCGGTCACCTCTCTGCTGAATGCGATATTAAGGGTATACCTGATGTTTACCTTCCCTCTCAATGCCTGTTTCATGCTACAGACCTTATTATACAGTCAGCTGTCCTGTTATTACATACATGACATGTATTCCTGGTGTGTAATGTGGCAGTCCATGTCCATGCACTACATGATCCTAAAGGGAGGTACTGCTGTATGAACAACCCCACAATCACATATGTGCATACATGGTCACCCACACAAACACACACACATGCACACATGCCCACATGCATCCTACATGCATCAAGCTCCCTCCACTTCACCAGAGTGACCTTACAGACAAACTAACTACCCAACAGGATGCACACGCACATACAGGTGACGTTGCACAATGATAGTAAACACAGTCCTCCTATTACCCATCTGTCAACATGTATAACATATGGTAAACAACAGCATGCAGTGCAGCTATAGTTAATCCATGCTAGCAACAGTATACATGTGTGTAATGCATGTGCTGTGTCACTAGGTGATGCCCCTTCCCCTGGATACCACTGCACCCATGTACACAGTTTTGCTGTGCACATGTTCTCCACCCTGCCATGTACTGTGCACCACACCTCACAGGTGTACAACCCATTGCTGAATGTGTAGTACTGTGTCAGTTATGTCAGCTTTAATGCTCACAGCCCCTATGTTTTTCAGCAACACATACCTGGGATGATATGTGGACAGATGTCATTTCTGAATGCCTGATGTCTGATTTACAGCTCTCAACATCAGCGGACCATGTATGACCAATCTAGTACTATTACACTGACAACTATCAGAGCATACTGTGGCTATAGGGGGGTGTACACACCCTTGCTGATATGACGAACCCATCCTTGATCTGCCATAGGACCACATCACTGCATATCTTAACAGTACATGAGCCCAATATGTGACATACGTCCTGTACTTTCACATGCAGTGTCTACGGAATGTATTAGGTGTGCTGATGCTGACTGTGATGCATACACTCCATGTGGGCATATGTGTGCACACCTTTATCATGATGGTTTGTTGCACCTATTATGTGTACTACAGCAGTCACTACTTCTGGAAGGGGTATACTAGCATGGGCCATCTGCATTTGCCAGTGTATGTTCAGTCTGCCCTACACATGTCCCACTAATCTGCATGATTGGAAGGTCTACTCACATGCACATCCCTTGGTGTTCACACACTGCCATCACTATTGCTGTGGGGTAGGGTTGCATCTGCCACAGTTCCTGAACCTGACTATGTGCAGATACAGCCATTCATAGCATCCTTAGGATCCCTGCTTCAGTGCACTGGTGTGTCATGCTGACAACCCCCCCCCCACCTTCAGCCTTTTTGCAGATGCTTGACAAGTAAGGCCTACACATGTGTATCACTTTGCAGTGACCCATACACTGAACACCACATATTACAGCCTATTCCCAGCTGATAATGTGGACCACAGTAATACCTTATGCCATAGTGTAACTCTGCAACAGTTGCCATTGTCCTACAGGTATATACACTGGTGTTGCACTGTATATGGGTGTTGTTCCAAACATGTCCCTACTGTAGGCCATGTCTCCCACCATTATGTTACTCCCTGTGGACACATTCTGCAATGACAGGATGTTAGTTACCTTGCAGGTGTCTGACATACCCTTCCAATACCCTATCATGGTCACCACTGTGATGCCGTGCATTTAACAGCAATGATACGTGTACATATACGGTATGCATTCTGGGTTGGTGTGTTAGATGTGTGCATGGAATATACCATAGCCATTACATTCCCAGTGTATTGGCAAGTATCTACATAAACCATACTCACCAGCTACAGGCTGCTGCCTTGGTGGTATACCGGAGGGCCCTACATAAGAGGGTGAAAGATGCAAAGTCAGTGACCACACCTGTGGCATTGCTACACGGTGGGTGCAGCATTACAATACATCAACAGTACATGTCCACAATACTACCACATGTGCACATCTGTTTATCACTACTATGCAGCAACAATCTATATCTATGACATGTCAGATATGCATGCCCTACTTGTACAGATGCAGATGTATACACAACAGTTGTCTACTGATGTGCCCTGTGGCCTTACCTGCATGCTCCTTGGCCGGTGTGTGGGTAGCACCCACCCCCACAAAGGTGTCTGGCTGTTGGTGGCTATGTGGATGGGCAAGTGCCATGAGGCTGGCTAGGAGCTCCTCCACACGTGGCAGGGAGGATGGATGCCATGACCCCCCATGGTGAGGTGGCCTCCCCAGACTGCAGCAGCATGCCGACAGGCATTGTGAAGCAAGTCAGAACAATGATGCCGGACCTGCTCATAACTGCGGCTGTGCAGTCCGACATCACTGACCCTGTGGACTAGGTGATTCCACAGGGTGGTCCAGTCCTGCTGATCATGGGAAGCCCAGCCAAACAAGACAGCATAGTGCTGTATGAGGTGGTTCACCAGAATGTCATTTTCAGCTGCTGAGTACACCGGAAGCCTTCCATGGGACATCGTGACTGAAAGACATAAAGATGGACACAGGTGTGAGCAAGTCATGCAGCAAGGTTACCACAGTTCTTAATACACATCACTGTCACCCCCCACCATATCAGTGACAAAAAAACTGTACACACAGCTCAATAGGTATGGCTACAGCATACCTACCAGTGGGGCAGATATTGTACTGTACCACACTTTGTGCAATATGTTTGTAGCCATGTTTCCCTGTGTAAACACTAATTGCTGGCCTGTTACAGACTATTCACCTGCATGCCATTGTCAGGGCCACAGTGGTTCCATATATGCCTGTGGTATGCTTGCTATGTGGTTGCTGCACATCTGACATTCTGTGTTATTGTGGTTATCTATGCACGCTGTTGGACACGTTCCGGGTTTGTGTAGACTATTACTACCAACATATGTTCTATAACAGTGACACAATAGCATGTATATGTACCTTTGGCCAGCAGAACCACCTCTCCAAACTCATCTGCCCATGTTACCAGGCCACATCACATGTGTAACCCACCCTGGGGCCTCCTCATGTACTAGTCCAGCAATACCTTCAGGTGGAACCAACTCAGGGGATTTTGTCCCCCCCTGGGGGCACACAGAGACATGTTCATGTCCCCCGAGGTCAGGTCCAGGGTCTGTTCCATAACAGGCTCCACAGATGCATGTGGGATGTGCTACAGCCCCTTGAGGCACCCAGTACGCATTCACAGGGCCCACATGCTCCTCCTGCTCAGCCTCCAGGCCAGGCACCTTCAGGACATGGACTGCTGTTGTGAGCAGCAGTGGGTGGGAGGCTTGTTCCCATTGTGTCCATACTGGGGCCCATGGGGCGTCCACGTCACAGGCCACACACACCATCCAGGGTGTTTACTCACCACATGTGTCACATACCATCCCTGTAGGCTGTCCTCTATATCTACCAACCCTGACCAACTCCTCAACTATACCTGCCATACTTCCCCATATTCCCATTCCATACTTCACAGACAAGGCAATGTGGTCCCAACAAGGGATTGACATGTGACATACCCATCCATGTTGCACACACTGACAGCTGTAGATATGGTGTGTATTGCTATGTGTGCTGTTTCCTCGCAAATAGCATGCAGCACTGTGGTGGTAATATAGGGGACATGTATTTACATACATATATGTTTGTGTGTGTGTTTGTATATATGTAGACATGTACATATAGGTATATATCTATATATGTGTAGATATATATGATGTTGTATATATATGTTTATATATATGTCCATACACACACACACACATATATATGTATATATATATATATATATATATATATATATATATATATATATATATATATGTACACATATGCATACCTATATATGGGGTACATTCAGACATCAGGTCCACAGTCTCACAACACCTTCCTGCACAGCTGCACTGTTCTGCCTTGCTACAACACAGACAGGTGCCACATGTGCACACAGCCTGACATTGGGGGGGTATATGTAGGGCCAGATTGCACGTAAACCTATTACACACATATGGCATTCCTGCATGCTACAATACAGGCTAACCTAAGTATCCTGCAAGAGGTGGGCTGTGGAACCCACGTGTCCATCACTATGGCATTACTTCCACCACCAGCTATTGGCCATAGTAATATACATGCTTCGCATTACACAACACACACTATGATGGCTTACATCCTATCAGTCAGTGCTGCTCTGCACGGTTGATGGTTATGGCCCACTACCCACAGGGACACTCTATTGTCCTTAGCAGTTGTTCCGTTGAACATCATTACAGCAACAACACCTGAAGGCACATATAAATCATTCCACATCATCTATCTCATTATTATGGACCAAGTACTATGGTCAATTGCATGCATTTATACTTCACATACCTGTTCTGGGAATGAGGTATCTTCTTGATGGTTTGCTTGATTTTTTTTTTTTGTTTTGTTTGTTTGTTTGTGCCTTACATGCTCTCTCTCTCTCTCTCTCTCTGTCTCTCTCTAGTAACTGGATTGAGCTGCTTTGAATAGATTGCAGCATGGATTTTGTAGGTGATGCAAATGATCAGGTGATGGCCTCTGCACCAATCAGTGTCCTCCACTTGCTACGTGCATGCAGCATGCTGTGTAGTACTTCCAATGCCTACTGTCATGGCAACCAACTACTATAAATCCCAACATCATGTGGGCATGTTCCCTTTACCTTTCCTGTATGGTGGACATCCTTCCTGTGTGTGGGCAGCAGTCTTACAAACAGCAGGTAGCAATGACTCTTACAGGAGAACCTGCACACTCAGGCCAGCTACATATTTGTAGGAGGTTCCAGAACTACAGACAGAGTGTGAGCAGTGTTGTTGTATGCATTGTATAGCACCGTGTTACAGGGTTTATGTATACATACTAGTTTAACATGGAATGCAGTCTGTCTGCATAGCTCTCAACTGTGGGCCTATCCACTTGATGGTCAGAGGTGTGCCTATTATGTTTTAACTGTCCACCACACAGGTCTTGTGTCAGATATATCACTGGCAGTGTGTCTGTTGAGTGCTATCAGTACATAGCTACATCCATTTCTGTCTCTAACTTCATATTTCTGACTAAGGGTATGTCGCAGACTATCCTGTAACACCAACGACTTGCTCAGTGTATGACAACAGTATTTCACATATGGGCCTGTGTCCCAGCCTCTGTCCTCCACCTACATACCAGGCTTTGTACATATGACATGCTGTCAAGGGTTGTTATGTAGTGGGCTGTGAGTATGTTGTGCTGCCATGCCTGCCATCAGTCCACTGCTGTTGTGGCCCTCACACATATTGTGGGGTTGGGTCCATATATGTCTGGGCTTCATCTACACAATACATGTGTGCCCTTATGCACTCCAGAGGCCAGTGTATGTAACAGTGGTATATGGCCCTATATTATTCAGTCTATGGGGGAGATGCACCATAACTAACCTAGGCTGTAACAACATGTGGGGGTATCAGAGGTAAGCTGCCTTAAGGTATCTGGATGTACATTACCATACAATTCACCTTGGGTAAATGCAGACCTACTGCTTCCTGCCATACAGACTGTTCTGTTTGTCAGTGTGATTGTGATGGTGTCAGTTATGCCTTGTTATGTAACAGATACATCCCATTGTGTTGACTGTCGTCTTTACCCCCTAGGGATTGTGTACAGAGTGTAGATAGAGGCTGCAGAACTATACATCTGCATTACTTACTGTTGATTGGTTGGTATCCTGTGACCCAGTCTGTCTTTACTATTGGGCTACCTGAAGGCCTCGGCCTGGACAGCAACATATGTCAATGTTTCCAGACTACTGTATTAATATAACTGTTTCACAGTTGCATTACTCTGTTTATATATATGTTAATGTCTAAACAGCTATATGACATGGCATATACAACTGTAATAGTACACAAATAAAGCTTTCTCATGTATGCAAACCTGTGTGAGGTGTTATATCCTTTGACCTCTCTATGTGTATATGTTGCAGGCACCAATTGTCATTTGTATGCATGGCTCATACAGTGTCCAGTTGGTAAGGTGGCAATGGTAGGCATAGTGGCTGTTCAGTATTGTGTGCACCTTCTACATATGTATCTTTCTATACATATCTGTGTGTGTGTATGTGTAGTTACATATATAGCTATATATATGTATATATATATATATATATATATATATATATATATATATATATATATATATATATACACACGCACACACACACACACACACATAAATGTATCTGCATATATGTGTCTGTGTATATGTATCTTAGGAATGTTGATTGCTTCCACATTGTACATTCCCTATGGTAGCCAGACTGTACTGCATGATATGTTACTGATACCAGCCTGATATCATACAGGTGGGATGGAGTATTGTTAACATCTTGTGCCCATGTTGTATCAGGTCCTGGTTATGGGATCTGCAACAGTTGGTATTGTATTGCAGGGCAAACGTGTTTGGCTATGGGGGAGATATCTATACATACAAGATGTATGTTGTTTGGGCCCCCTCACCCCCATTAACAGTGCATTTGGACATATATGTTTTTGTTATGTTCCCTTTTATATCTATAGATGTATGTCTGTATATACCTATATAAATATATATTCATGCTTAAATATATATATATATATATATATATATATATATATATATATATATATATATATATATTTATAGGTCTATTTGAAAACACCGACGACAAGAACACTGAGACCGAAAGATCGACAACTGAGATGACCAACAGTTTAAAAGCCCGACTCTGAGAACACCAACATGTTAAGGTAAGTGTGCGATAGTGACATACTTTAGGGTTAGGGGTGGGTTAAGTGAGTTAGGGTTAGGGTGCAGGTAAGGTAAGTGTGTGATAGTGACAGACTTTAGGATTAGGGGCGGGTTAAGTGAGTTAGGGTTAGGACGCGGGTTAAGTGAGTGTGAGATAGTGACGGACCTTAGGGTTAGGGTTTGGGTTAAGGTTAGTGCATAGATAGTTGTGTATGTAAGATTTAGTGTAGGTTTGTAAGGTTTTTGGTGTGCTTGTGTTGTGTGTGTGTTTTTCGGAAAAGGTATTTGTTTTGTTGATTGTGGGGATTGTGGTTTGTTGGGCATGTGAAGTTTCATGCATTTAAACTGTAGGTCATCTCAGTTGTCAATCTGATGAAGCAGCTGCTGCAAAAGTGCTTACTGTTTGTTCTAATGTTTGTTCTGGGATTAAATTCTTGAATTTTACTGCTGTGTTCTGCTACCTCCTTTGACTGTGATATTGTATGATTTATTTTTTGGAGGACCAGTTTACCTACACCATAGTCTTTGTTCTTTGCTGCCTAATACAGATTTTATACTGGCAATTAATATTTTTAGATTTATTTCCTATGACAGTACATACAAGAATATTACTAACCTGCCTCCCGTCGCAACCTCTCCAGGTGACATCCATGGGCCTCCTGGTTCGTGGCCCGCTCACTTGCCGCTGTGAAGGACATAAGAGGAATATTTAGCCATACCTATCCATAATATACATGAGCTGGCAATTATTAAACAGGTAGTGGAGTGATACTTACACACAGCTGGGACAACCCCTGCCATCCTAGCCTCTTGGATCCACTAATCCAAGAGATCCCTCTTTCACCACTTCAGGTCGGCATAGTGATGCCTGACCTGCTCACCAGTTCGGGGTATGCCAGTGGCACTGGTGAGGTCACATGCGAGATGGTCCCAGGCTTTCGCCTTATATTGGGAACCGTGGTACTGGCCCTGCAGCAGTCTCTGCTCATGGTCTTTGACAAGGAGTCATGCCATGACTCTGGACTCCTGAATGCCCCAGCACTGCGCCCAAAAGTGCACTCCCTCTCCCCTTCCTGACATGGTGCTTGCAAGGGGAAGCTACAACCAGTTATGAGATATATTCCTGCCTGTTGGGTTTAAGTAGAGCTGAATTCCTGCACTTTGCCATGACTGGACGGTTTTGAAAAGGCTAAGCTATGGGCTAATCTGCATACTTAATGTTGGCATTGTTTAAAGAGGTATATCACTGGGCAAATTAGTTAGCTGGCCTACAAATTGCTTACACCAACTAAGCTGGCCTGTGCAATCCTTACCATTGCTTAATATTTACTTTGCATTATATTTGCTTTTTGGCATTGATTTATTATTCATCACATGTTATATATATGTCTGGTATCCATGATTCATGTGTACGTACACTGTATTGGGTCCTTGTGTTTAATAGGGGACTTCAACACTCTATTTACAATTACACCTCACATCTGGGCTTACTTCTGTACTTCAGTTTACATATTTATGTTATGTAGTAGGTCATAGAACATATGACTGTATACTGATTCCTTTCACATGTTCAGTTTGATTTTACTATAGTGAGGATTTGTTTTGTGATACCTCACTCTTAAGCACTGCTGTGATGGCTTGGTGGTTAACTACTGTGACTGAAGTGTATAGGGTCCTGGGTTCAAGACCTGCAAGCCTGTTTCTTTTGTTGCTGGGCAGAACAGCGGCTGTTGGATACAGAGTGATTAAGGCACTTTTAAGCAGGTTTTCGTGGGTTTGTGTGAGTGCAAGTTATGCTAACCTTTGGTTAAATATGCTTACAGAAAGTTAGCTTCCATATTGCTTAACCTGTGTGTGCATTGCTTACCCCCGCGCAAACAGGCTTACACCTGCTTACTGGTGCTTACATATGCTTACTCCCTCTTACTACTGATTAATAATGCTTATACTTGCTTACTAGTGCTTACTCCAGCTTACCACTGCACTAATTTAGACAGCAATGTCTAATGGTTCTTGGGAAGGTGGGGGTTTGGAAGCTGTATGGAGTTATCATTCATTACACATTTTAACTTCCATTTGTATCCCTGATTCCTGTGTACATATACTGTATGGGGCACATGTGATTATCTGTGGACTTTGCAACATTATGACACTGACACCTCACATCTGCATTTAATGCAGCACTCCAGTTCACAAATATATGTTATTTAATAGGTTATGCAGCTAAAAATATTGGTCATAATGTGATTTGACATGGAAGATGAAATGCACTGCAGTGGGACTTGAACCGGGAATAACTGCTCATAAGGCAAATACTCTGCCTACTACACTATTGCTATATTGCTTCATTTGCATATATCTTCCTTTTTATCCTCTTCTGCCATTTAAGCTGCATTAACCGTAGCTAAGCGATAGGCAAACCCACGCACCAACGGTTAAATTTAATCTCTTTCATAAAAAAAGTATCTTTATATTGTTTGTGTTTACTATTGCTCTTTTACACGTGGGGGGGGGTGTTACGGGGGTATGCAAACACCTATGAGCGGTCTTGCTCATTCTTTTAGGACTTTCTGCTGTCCTTCATTGCAGCAGCATGTATATTCTGAGAGCTCTGTTCTCAGACACACCCTGCACTCTTACATGCTCCATGTAATATAAATGTCGAACCCAGCACGGGGGCTCGGCCAGAACAGGAACACAACCTTCAGTAATATAACTTGTATAACATGGCTCCCCACCACAAAAGCTCCGATAACAAGATTGCAATGTCGAGAATTTTATTCCGTATGGACTTCCACACTTTCACATATAACAAATACTGGATACAGTCTCAATGTCACAAGATACGATCACAAGTACAATGGAGGGTTAAGCGCTTTCATCTGTTCCTCACAGACTTCCTCAGAACCATTTTTTCCACTTCCGTTACACTTTAAATACGCCCCTTTGGCGCCAAAATTATGTTACTACATTATTACCTTAAAAACTTTAAAAACTTTATTATGTATATACAAGAATAAGTAAAATAAATAAACAATAATAATAATAATAAAGTTAATGGATAACAGTTATTGTTACTGTGTTGTTTCTTATTGCTGTGTGTTTATACATTATTTGATCTTAGTTGACAGTATGCCGCTGATAGAATACATAAATAAATGAATGAATAAATAATATCACATAAGCGCTGGCGTTAATCAGTATATAATAAATAACTTCCTAAACGCTTTTACTTATTTATACTCATTTTTTATATTCATTTTTTATATATATCAATAAATTCTGGACAAATGCAAAGTGCTAGGTACAACTGTCTATGTTCTTTATTATAAGAGGACTATAGTGTGTGACACTGTTTACATATATAATCAATATGGATGAGTATTGTTAATCAATATTCTGATGTAATGGTTTAATATAAGGACAAATTGAATGTTTAGTGACTATCTAAATCAATTCTATTTCAACTATCTAAAAACATGTCTACATCGAATGAGCACATATAATAAATATTATTACATTAATTTATAATAAATAATTGATATGTATAAATATATAGTTAATAATTATATCTCTAATAAAATACATTAACAAATTGTACAGTTGAATTATTATTGCACTTGTAAGTTAACAAATACTTCATTAATATTGCAATTATTATTGTCTATACTAATAAAAATATGAAATAAAATTTAAAATTTAAATTTTAAAATTTATTTTACCTACTGAACCTAACCATCAATACGGTATGATATAAGATATAACTTATTAATGGCCTAATATTAGGAATGGTTTTATACTAATAAATTCGTTAAGGCCAGGGTAGGTGGTTGCATCAAGACATATTTGCCACCTACTTTCCAAGCATCCTAATTTGGCCTTCCAATTACCACTGTCTATCGTTCTTTCCACCTGATCTATAATAAAGAACTTAAACTTGTGGTCAATACCTTTTTCTATGACATGTTTACTCAAAGCATTTTTTGTATCACCCTTTTTGATCTTATAATAATGTTCGTATATCCTAGTTCTTAATTTTCTCTCGGTTTTTCCTACATAGTATGCGGTACATTTTACACATGTTGCTAAATATATCACTCCTTGGGTGTTACAATTACCTGGTTTTGATTTACATTTACTTTTCAATATGTTGTCAATTTTAATACTATATTCAACATTGATGTATTGGCACTGTTTACATGCCCCACATCTTTGTGTACCACTCATCTTGTGTTGGTTTAAATTATGTATGTTTTCTCCTCTTTCTAATAACTTTTTTATATTATGTCCTGTCTTTAGTACTATATTGGGGGAAGTGCCTATAATGTCTTTTACTTCTTCACTGTTTGTGAAAATGATCCAATGTCTTTGTAAAATTTCCTTTACAATGTAGTCACTAAACATTCAAATTGTCCTTATATTAAACCATTACATCAGAATATTGATTAACAATACTCATCCATATTGATTATATATGTAAACAGTGTCACACACTATAGTCCTCTTATAATAAAGAACATAGACAGTTGCACCTAGCACTTTGCATTTGTCCAGAATTTATTGATATATATAAAAAATGAATATAAAAAATGAGTATAAATAAGTAAAAGCGTTTAGGAAGTTATTTATTATATACTGATTAACGCCAGCGCTTATGTGATATTATTTATTCATTCATTTATTTATGTATTCTATCAGCGGCATACTGTCAACTAAGATCAAATAATGTATAAACACACAGCAATAAGAAACAACACAGTAACAATAACTGTTATCCATTAACTTTATTATTATTATTATTGTTTATTTATTTTACTTATTCTTGTATATACATAATAAAGTTTTTAAAGTTTTTAAGGTAATAATGTAGTAACATAATTTTGGCGCCAAAGGGGCGTATTTAAAGTGTAACGGAAGTGGAAAAAATGGTTCTGAGGAAGTCTGTGAGGAACAGATGAAAGCGCTTAACCCTCCATTGTACTTGTGATCGTATCTTGTGACATTGAGACTGTATCCAGTATTTGTTATATGTGAAAGTGTGGAAGTCCATACGGAATAAAATTCTCGACATTGCAATCTTGTTATCGGAGCTTTTGTGGTGGGGAGCCGTGTTATACAAGTTATATTACTGAAGGTTGTGTTCCTGTTCTGGCCGAGCCTCCGTGCTGGGTTCGACATTTACATTTCAGTTGGTTTATGCTCCATGTAAGATTAGGAGCTCAGGCAGAGTGCCTTCATTAATATGCATGGCACACTGCCGTCCTGCTCCTAAATGGCCACTTCCATGTAGGACTAAGCTAGTCCTGCATGGAAGATTAGTAAATCCAGGGGACTAATTCAGTGGGGTGACCTAGTTAACAGAGGTAATACAACAATAGCACCTAGACAGATGTGCCATTCTTGTCTTTTATTGGTTCATCTCTCTCTCTCTCTCTCTCTCTCTCTCTCCTTGGCATTAAGAAATGGCTAATGTAGAAAAATTCTCTACCAACACAGGTTCTTCCCCTCTATTTAGCTCTGGTTCTGCTTTACTTTGACTTCATACTGTCGTATATGTATCAGTTTACTGACTTCCTTAAAGAAGCTTTCTATTTCCTCTTTAATAGTGTTTTATTTTCTAATTCTCTTCCTTCTAAATTTCTAATACCAGTCTCGAACAGTGCACTTCATTATATAAATCACTGATGAAATACACTCTAGTGTTTCACAAATAGGCATTTTTATGTTTCCCTTCAGAGACTAATAGTGTTTGCTTCCATTTCTTCTTTCGCTTGTGGAATGATACTGTTATCTGACTGCTCTGTACCCTTGTCAGCACCCTCAGCAGTTTCTGTCTGAATTTTAAACCACTGAACAACTGTACAAAAGTACAAAATAAATATTCTTTGCATTGTATGCCTTTCCACTGAAGTTATTTTTATCAGCATCAGTCAGTGCCTTCTATACAACTTATTCAGATTATACTGTTTACATTTTCCTATGCTGCACATCAGTATGAACAAAGTCTGTCATATTTGCAAATCCCATAAAGTCTCCATTGCAGGTCTAAGAGGTATTTAGCCTAAGCAGTATCTTGAAACAGTGACCTGCACACATTTATCTTGTGTCTAATTAGTTTAACATATTGCTAAAAGATGCAGTGATGTCTAACTGTATCACCAAACTATTATTACAGTAATAAAATAAATTCCTAGAATTACAGAAGGTAAAATTCATCTAGGAACTAAGATCTTATTCACATATCAAACCCTGTGCCAATATTCAGTGCTTTGTTGATTCATGAGTAATTGTTTAACATAATCAGAAACACTTATTTCCTACTTTTCTCACGTAATTCTTGCACCCACTTATCTCACTGACAGGATGCTTTCTAATTTACTCCAGCTGAAAAAATAAAGACATCTCATACAAACATATAAACTTTATAAATAGACACATACATACACACACAAACACTTTTTCCACAGTGAAAGTCAGAACTTTGGCCATTCTATCCACCCTTATACCCATGCTACACCCACCTGCATTGTACATGTTCACTAGGAGATGGACTGACCATAGCTAAATAGTCATTATAATTCACAGTGTTTATTGCTGAAAAATAAGGAAGGCACATTCCTATTCTAGTGTCATCAAATCAGGCAGTACATTCTTTTTACCAGAATACTACTTTCTCTAATGCACTGGTTATCCAAAAAAATGAGTACAGAAAAGCCAAGCAGTCCATCTGCTGTCATCACTGGAAATTCTGCTCTTCTCTCAGATCAATAAGCATGAAATATGAAATTTTAGAAAAATGAGATAATGTATTTGTACGTGGTGACAAATTCACTGTAGTGAAAAATCTGACATGGAAAACCACAGTGTACAAACCAATCAGCTTTTCACAGCCTAACAGTGTTTTCCAGGGTAGTAGCCAGAGACTTAAATGTGAAAGTGCACACACAAGTAACAGGTAGGTACAATTTCTCCAGTTGTATACCAATTATGTGATTCTGTCACAGAGCAAAAGCATAACAGTGTATGTCTTTGGTGATAATCCCTTAACCTAGTAAGTTTTGATTTTAGGAAATTCTGCACTATGACTTCATATCAGGTATAACTTGTACAATGCGGCAATGGTGCACAGATGATGAGAAATCTCCACTTTATCTCCACTTCTCTCTTAAGAGAAAATATTTTACAGGATGATCTTTATCACATTTTTTTCTATAGTGATTGGAAATGGCAAATGACACATAATGCTAAAACGATGAAGCACAATGATGAAATCTCAGAACAACTCATTATATCTGAACACATTATATTTGTCCACAGATGAGGATTTTTAGTTTCCAGTGCTCTCTATGACCTTTACAGAGCACCATTAATATAATTATGCAGAGGAAAAGAATATCATATAATTATTCTAATATTTTGTTTTATTGACAATTGCTATATAGAAAACTATGTAAAATACTTTCATTTTGTGGATTTGTTTAATTACACAGTAGGAGGAAAGTGTCCATGCTGAAACAAAGTGATATATTTGTAAGGTACTTCTGTTTCCAAACAGTTTCTTCTGTACCTATTATGTAAAATTTTGTCTGCCTGCTGTCAGATCAAACTTGGTCAATGGCAATACATTATTCATTACACACAGTCAGCTCATGGTATCTAAGGACACGGATTTCCTGTACATGAGACTGCACATTAGGAAACATATTTCATTTAGTAGAGACTGTCATATGCAACAGTATTATCCTTTTGTACTTAATTATTTCCTAGGCTGGTGTGCAGACTAGTCAAAAATGATTTTTTTTTGTTTTTTTTTTCTGAGCCACTAATCAGTCCCCAGATAACAGATCATCAAAAAAGTTATTAATCAGACAACTGGAATGCAGAGTAACATCCACAATCAGTACAACTGTAAATTGCCATGTAAGAATAACATTGTGACCTTAATCAGCGTGTTCTGTGACCTAACAAGAGAGCTGCTGTTAAGCAAGAAAAAGAAACACCCAGGATTCAGCAAGCTCTGCACGGAGTGCAAGGATAGTGCAAGAGCTGCTGCAGGCAATATGCTGATGAGCTATCCAGGAATGAGCTCCCGGGATGTGCACGAGTGCTCCTACACTATTCCTACACGGACACCACTGCTATATGCTAATTACCCCATTTGCTGGTGAAAACCATGAGAATGTGGTGAATTAGAGATCCAGGAAGCAGGCAGGTGTCTGTGCAGGAATGGTGTAACCTGCAGAAATGTATTTGGTTACTAACCAAATACATTTCTGCAAATTACAAAACTGAGGCATGACAGCTCCAAAGAAAGCATGTACTAGGCATGCCAATGACCAAATATATGACCATTGGCATGGGAAATAGTTGAAAAATTATAAAAAATAGCTTTTATTTTTTTTTTTTGGCTGATTTCGGATGTTTAAGCGTAGGGTAGCTAAACAAATAGGTCCGGCCCCTTAAATATGAAAGAAAGTTGGAAATAGGCTTTTAAACCCAAATCAGTATTTTGCCATGATAGTCAATGTCATGCATAAGACTACAATACCAGGGAATTGTGGTTGCTAAGGGGGAAGGCTCAGTGTGAGTGTGGTAACTATGAATTAGCATTCTGTTTTATGCAAATGAGGGGATTGATACTGAATCACAGAATTCCTCTCAGTGTTAGCTTACACTCAACCGTGTAGGTGCAGCAACACCATGGTATAACAGGTAAATGACCTCATAAGGGGGTCATGCATGCTGTAAGCTTATTGGAGCTCTGTGGTCCGTGTTTTCCCTTAGCTAAGCACAGCTAAGGAAGGGGGTGTGTCTGAGGCTGCCTAGCAGTGTTTACATTGCCACGCACTGGGTTTTAAACAAAAAAAAAACACAGGAAACAGCAGCTCTGTTCACATCTGAGCACTGGGTATGCAGGGTGCACCTCGGACCTTAAATGGGAAGGCAATGGGAAGGGTAAACAGCAGTAGGAAGGCAATCAAGGAGAACTAGCATAGCTGGCAGGCGAAATGTATCAGAATCAGCCAATTACACAGGCAGCAAACCAGCCCAGCACACTACTATAAGCTATGCAAACATTTTCACTCTGGTTTTTCCCACAAACTCTACACCACCAGTGTACACAGATGGGGAAATTTTGCCTGACGAAACTAACAAAATGTTAGGGGCTGCTGTTGCTCTCATACATCGATATGTGGAAGAGACTGAGGGTGGTGAGGATGTGAATGCTGATGACCAACCCACAGTGAGTAGGAGGAGAAGAGTGTACAGACCCAGGGTAACCTACCAGGGGCTACATGAGCTGGAGATAGTGGAGCGCTATAGGGTGGACATGGAAATTCTACAGCAAATCATTGAGCTGTGCCGGCCACTTCTCACACATAGAACCAACAGAGGGGAAACCATCCCAGTGGATAGCAAGGTATGTGTAGGCTTAAGAATACTAGCCACAGGTACCTTCCAAAGGCCAACTGGGGATATCATGGGGATCTCACAGACATCAGCATCCAAGGTACTCCACAAGTTCCTGGATGCCATGTCAGCACATGCCGGTGAGTACATATATTTTCTCAACACCTGTGAGGCGTTGACCAGCAATATGCGTCTCTTCCACCAAAGAGCAGAATACCCTGAGGTAGTGGGTGCAATAGACTGCACGCACATACACATAAAAGCACCACCTGGTGAGTGGGGTAGGGTCTACACAAACCTCAAGGGCTTCCCTTCCAACAACTGCCAGGTCATGTGCGATGCCCAGGGCATTATCTTGAATGTGTGTGCTGGCAGCCCTGGAAGCTATCATGACTCCCACATCTGGCATATGACACAGCTGTATCAGAAATTTGCCAGTGGGGGCATCCCATATCGCCACCTAGTGGGGATGCTGGTTACGCACTGGAGCCGTGGCTGATAACACCCATCAGAAATGCACACACACCCGAACAAGAACTCCATAATGAGGCACATGCACAAACCAGAATCATAACAGAGAGCGTGACTGAGATGCTCAAGTCACGGTTCCACTGCCTGGACATATCCGGTGGAGCCTTCCAGTACTCTCCAGCTACATGTACACAAATGTTCATTGTATGTGCCATGCTACACAATATGATCCTGCGGAAACAGCTACAGCAGGAACAGCATGGGGCAAAGCCACACAGTCCCCCACCATTGCCAAGGCCATCACAGGCACAGAGGGACTCAGAGGAGGAACAACCTGAGCTTGCCCATGTAGGCAGAAGGAGGCTTGTCTAGTATGCCCATGCTTTAGCAAAGAGGCAACACATAGCACATACACTGACACGGTAGGGACCCAGGAAATTACACCTCTCTCTGACTCGCACATACAGTAAAACGGATGCCAAATATGACACTACTTGTCGTTTACCATGTATAGGGAGTGTACTATGTGCATCCAACATAGTCAGCCCTCCAGCACCATCCTCAATACTGGCACAGCCACAAAGGTAAGTCACTCTTCCTATCAATTGCTTAATGGAGTAGTATGTTCTGCTAGTTGTATCTATGGTATGGATGTGAGCATGCAAGGGAATCGGATGGCTGAATGGGATGGCAGCAGATAGTGGACACCTATATGGGCAGCTTGAAATCCATAACAAATACTGGTGTCAACAAAGTAGGCAGTACCAGACAAGGTGACAAATCCCACTGCAGTATATGTGGTGGCCCAAATGTGTGTTCATAGGACACACACACGCATGTCAGTGAGGCTCACATACTCAACACCAGCCTCAGTCAGCAGGACAGGTGTAGATGACCACAAAGAAAGGCTGGGCTAAGGCCTCCAATTGATGGCAATGGTGAACAGCCCCCATCCAGACCTACACAGACAGCCTACAACAGGTCTGGCAATTGTATGTTAGTTCTGAAGGGTAAGAAGTCTGAATGTGAAATGTAGGTCAATAAAACCTAAGATCTGTATTCTACTGATATGCCTCTAGTCTGCATGATAGGTCAGAATACAAAATGAAATGGAAGCCAACAGAGTACCTGAAATACCAGTACAGTCATAGGAAATGTTTAAAGTCGTCAGGTGTGCCCCCCCCCCACAATCCTATGTAGAGATGCAGTAACATGTACATGTGAGTTTAATAACAGTGGAGCACAGATTACCTGAGCTGGCCCAGTTTACAAGATAGATTGTTGCATGTGTACAATATGCAGGGGTCCGTGTGTTAGGTTGTTGTGTTCAATATTGTCTGGAAGTGGTCAGCATATAGGCATGGAGGGTTTTGTCTCGGTGGCCTATGGCCAGTACTGTTGATGACAGGGCCATATTCCGACAACTGCAGTGCCAACCACAGTGCATCTCAGCAATACTCATGTCAGCAGTCACCCATACTCACTGTCCAGATGTCAATATCCATTACCGTCTGAAAGATGGACATGCCATGAATGTGGGCCCAGACATACACACAGTACACAGGTGGAAGTACCCAAGACAGATTACATAAAATGTAACTGTCAACTGCGCACACCTATAGAATTGTACATACAGGTTAGCAGCACATTAGTTGTCTGTGTAGTATGGAATACTGATGTAGTCTGGCCAATCAATGGCAAACCACAAAAGGCACAGTTATGAAGTAATGAGAGACTGCCTATGTCCCCACACAGGGCAGCATAAGGGGAATGTCCAAGGTATATGTGTGAGTCAGCTGCAAGAAGCTTCCATATCACACATGCACTCAGCTCACCCCACCATCAGCCACAGGTTTATCACAGGTCATATCCCTGCTTCTGGGAATGAGTGCAGTATGACCCCCATTTCTGTATGGGAATACCCACAGAATGCAGCATGCTGAAGAGGTGTCCCATGCAGGTGTGTTCCTAGCTGTACGCAGCACCCTGCCAGCATCCAGACCAATGGATTAATATGGACAGGAACTATTGCCATTAATACCTTGCACACTTACCCTGTCACCTCAGGGGAATCCAGTGGCTCGCAGCCTGGGAATGTAGGAGTGACAAAATGCACTGGCCTGCTAAGGATGGCCTGCATCACTACCAAATGGCCTACAGTTCTCTGTCAAAGGCCTGTGCCCCACCCATACTGCCAATGTATGGTATCTCATGGGGTCCCAACTAACAACATAACACAGTCAACGGAACACAAAAGCAAGGCCATGTTGACAAATCCCAGTAGCATGCCCATCACATCCTACTGCATGAACTGTAGACCAACCCCTAAATACTGCTAGGATGAAGGGACAGCTATAGGGATACTTCTAAGATATCGCTCGCATAATGTTAGGAAGAGGACAGAATAACAGAGTGGGGGGGTGTAGAAGCATGGACGTCGTGGAGTGTGTGAAGTCTGAAACTCTGATGTGTCCCCATACTACCCCTGCCTGCAAACTCAGTAATGGTTGGCTTACAAACCTGCTTGTAAACCACAATGTGAAGGGGAACTGACAAGATATATGAGCCCTGCCTCTGGGTAACCTGGGTGAATCTGTACAGCTGAAAGGTATGGCCACAGCAGGATATGGCCATTCTGTTACACTGATATATGTATAAGCAGGAGATCCTCAGCCACCACAGTACCAAGGTGCTGTACTATTTACACAGACCCATCAGCAAGTCTGCAGCTACCCCTCCAGAATGGCATGAGTGTGCAAGAATATGTAGGCTGTAGACCACAATACTGGACACAGCTTCATTCATCTTGTATTTCCCAGAAAATAACTGTGAGCAAATAAGTATATCGGTCAGTAGTTGATGGCATAATACATCACAGTGTAAAACAGTACATACGTCTGAATATCTCTGCAAACACCAACCATGTAACACAAGCAGCACAAACACAGTAGTTACAGTATCCCACTACCTGTCGCCCATTGTGACTCCATATTGTTAACCTATCTACAGATATCCTGCAGAAACAGGTTGTTACCTGCAGGTGTAGAACACCAAATCCTGGACTGGAGTACAACCTACCTGGAATGGATTCACACACTCAATACAGAAGGTCATACTGGGCATGCTCCTACACTTAGAGAAATGAAGCCCATGTCTGACAACAACAGTGGACTATACATATCTGTCAGTTGCAGATGTCTGTGCACACACACCACATTGCACACCATTCATGCTTTGCACACACATTGGATAGGAATACTCACACATATCCAAGGCCAACACACTATAATATGTCAGACATACATACACAGAGATGTGGGAAGAGAGTGCCAGACAGTGACAGAGATATTTCCATCATGAGGCCTGTCCCACTCACCACACATACAAGAGGCCAATATCACATGATGTGCTGATGTCAATCACTGTAAACATTGCTTTTGGTAGCCCTCAGCCCTATAGTGTCTGTGGTGCTTGTGATAACTGTGTAATATGATAGTACAAATCAGTATTCACCTAGCATTTGTATACCCAGTCCTGACAAATGTAAAGTTGTGTATGACTGTGTGTGTGTGTGTGTGTGTGTGTGTGTGTGTGTGTGTGTGTGTGTGTGTGTGTGTGTGTGTGTGTGTGTTTCCAGAGGAATAGTTTATGGCCCATTCACACACACTGTACTTCCCATTGCTTATGTTAGCATGCCTGCTGATGTCAGTCACCTTGAAATAGCCCTCTGGCCAAGTCTCATCCCTATAAGCTGCATGGCGCTTGTGATATGTATGTAATACTGTAGTGTAGAAAACTAGTTAGGTAGGAGTTCTAATCCCAAACACTGTGACAGTGTGTGTGTGTGTTGAGATGAATGATTTGGATGCCATTCACAGTCACTACACCTTCCATTGCCCTACTTTAGCATGCCTGCTGATGTTAGTCACCTTGAAATAACCCTTTGGACAGGTGCCAGCCTCATAAGCTCTGTGGTGCTTGTGATAACTGTGTAATGCACTAGTGTAGCATACTAGTTAGGTAGGAGTTTTAATCCGAGACATGACAAGTGTGTGTGTTTGTGTGTGGAGATGAATGATTTTGAGGCCATTCAGTCAGTACACCTCCCATTGCCCTACTTTAGCATGCCTGCTGATGTCAGTCACTTTGAAATAACCCTTTGGACAAGTGCCAGCCTCATAAGCTCCGTGGTGCTTGGGATAACTGTGTAATGCTATAGTGTAGCATACTAGTTAGGTAGGAGTTCTAATCCCAGACATGGCAACTATGAAACTCTGTGTGTGTGTGTGTGTGTGTAAGTGTGTGTGTGTGTGTGTGTGTGTGTGTGTGTGTGTGTGTGGAGATGAATGATTCTGAAGCCACTCACAGTCACTGTGCCTCCCATTGCACTACTTTAGCATAAATGCTGATGTCAGTCACCTTGAAATAACCCTTTGGACAAATGGTTGCCCCATAAGCTCCGTGGTGCTTGTGATAACTGTGCAATACTATAGTGTAGCATACTAGTTAGGTAAGACTTCTAATCCCAGAGATGGCAACTGTAAAACTGTATGTGTTTGTGTGAGAGAGTGTGCGTGTCTTTGATGATACCTGATTTTATGGACATTCACACTTACTACTTTTCCCTTACCCTTCCTTTAGCACTGCTGCTGATGTTAGTCACCTTCAAAGATACCTGTGGAGAGCTCTTCAACATGTAAGCTCCATGGCACGTGCCATAAATTCGGAACAATGTAGTTCATAGGTTCATAGGTTCATAGGTTCATACTAGGCTATCTACCCTAGGGCATTTATAAGCCTAGCCAGAGTGTGTTTGGCTTTCACCACCCATTTTAAATTAATTTTGCTATGCCTTTTTTTGAGGTTAGTATACTGTGCCTCTGTCTAACAGTGACACAGAAGTGATAGCCCGGGGTAAACCTACGATCTCCCATCCACTCATCAAGATTCCTCTTGAAGAGAGTCAATGTGGGACTCTGCCTAACCTGGACTGGGATTTTATTCCAGAGTGAAGGGAGCCTCTGGGTTATGAATCTGTCCCTCCAGCATGTCCTATTTATTTCAGTGCTGAGGTTCAAGTCTCTCGAGCGCGTAGCTCGATGGGATTTGGATTTTCTGAGGTGCAGCGTGTCCATTAATTCTGGGTTGGACATGGCTTTATATATCAGGCACAGATCGCCTCTGAGCAGGCGATATGCCACTGAGTAGAGCTGGAGTTTCTTTAACTGGGCAGCATATGGCATCTGTTTGAGCCCTTTGATCCTCTTGGTGAGGTACTTTTGGGGTCTTTCCAGTTGCTGCAGGTGTCTGGTAAGATACATCCCAAAAGGGGCATTGTACTCAATTATGGGCCTGATGAGGGATGAGTAAAGAGGTACGATGACCTCCCCTGATCTAGATGTGAATCCCTTCATGATTAGGTGGGCTATATAAAATGTTTTTCTAACCACTTTGGCCACGTGGTTGTCAAATGAGAGATTGCTATCAACTTGGGTCCCCAGGTCCCTAATGACTTCTTCTGTACTTAATGGATTACCACCTATGTGGTAATTTGTGGGCACATTGTTTTTGCCAAAGGGGATGACTATACACCTTTTGGCGTTTAGCTTGAGGCCATGGCTCTGGCACCAGTTGTCTGTTTCTATGAGGCCCTTTTGGAGGATGCTTGTGTTGGCTGGAGAGTTGATTATGGCGCCCATTTTGCAGTCATCTGCAAACTTGGTCAGCCACAGTCCTTCCGTGTTGGCCTGTACCGCCGAGAAATATATACCGAACAAGAGAGGTCCCAGGACTGAGCCTTGTGGGACGCCACTTGTAACTGGTTTGGAGTCTGACATGGCTCCAGCAATTCTAACCATGTGGGTTCTGTCCTTGAGCCAGTTTGCAACCCATCTAGTGACATAGGGGTTTATATTTAAGCTGGTGAGCTTATCTATAATGCCCGAGTGGGGTATTGTATCAAAGGCTTTTGCGAGGTCCAGGTAGGCTGTGTGGACCACCTTCCCCTCATCAATGGCCTTGGTGACTGTTTCAAAGAAATTGACCAGGTTTAAGAGGCAGGATCTGCCCTTAACAAAGCCAAACTGGGTAGGATCCAGTGTCTGTAGGTCCCCAATATCTTTATTTATGAGGTCCATGATGATCCTTTCCATAGCTTTGCAAACCAAGCTAGTCAGGCGTATGGGGCAATAGTTTCCAGGATCCGTTGAGGCACCACCTTTGTGGAGAGGGACCACTGTTGCTGTACACCACTCTTTGGGTACATATCCTGTAGTAAGGCAAAGATTGAACAGTAGTTTTATGTTTGGGTTTAGCTCTTCTTGGAGTTCATGTAGGACGCAGCCCGGGACACCATCTGGTCCCATTGATGCTGTGTTTTTTGCTTTGGAGAGGGTGGCTCTTACTGAGCATCTGAGATGTCAGGGGGGGCAGCACTCTGTTGGGATAGATATTTGCCCTTTTGGTGGGGAGAGGGGGGAGAAGTTTGCACTGAACCTGTCAGCTAGGATGTTGGCAATGTCTGTGGGCTCGGTGTATTTTTTGTCATTCTGGACTAATTCTGAGCATATCTGGGAATTCCTACTCAGGTTCCTAACATAACTAAAGAAAGCCTTGTGATTATTCTTAGTGTCCTGTGCAATTTTTCTCTCGAAGCTGGCCTTAGATGATTTTATGAGTGCCCGTAGTTTTTTGCTAATACTGATCAGAGATGCCGTCCCTTTTTGGGATTTTGCTCTATCATGTAGTAGCTTCCTCCTTCTATTGTATAGTTTGTTTATGGCTGGGGTCCACCAGACAGGACGTCTGCCTTTGGAGGATTGGGTCTTGGTTTTATTTGGGATTGCATGATCCATGCATTCCTGAAGGTGTTCATAGAATGCTTTATAAAGGATTCTGCGGTCTGGGCGTATTTTCCACAGGCCCGGGCTTTGAAGGATTTCACCGGTTTTGAGGCATGTGAAATTTGCTTTAGAGAAGTTTTTCACTGTGGTTTTCTGGGCAGGGGGTGGGGTCGGGATGTGAATATCCAGTGAGATTAGTTTATGGTCTGATCTTACCAGTGAGGGATACACTCCTGGTCTGGAGCATAGTGTCCCCATGTTGGTGATGATCAGGTCCAGTATGTTTTCCCCTCTTGTGGGAGTGGTAACAAGTTGTTCCATAGCATTTGAGTTTATAAATTCTAGGAACCTTTGGGCTAGGGTGTTGGAGCTAGAGTAATGCTCCCAGTCTATGTTTGGGTAGTTGAAGTCGCCCAATATAATGGTGTTTGGAGAGACCTTCATATTTTCCAGTATTCTCAGGAAGGCCAAGTGGGGTTCCTGTGTTTGGGAGGGTGGTCTGTAGCAGGCTATAAACTGGAAGGCAGTTTTACCCACAGTTAGTTGCACATGGATAGTCTCTGATGCTTCGTGCTGTGCCACCAACCTGGAGGTGTGGGTATCTTTGACTAATATTGATACTCCCCTCCTTTGTGGTTTGGTCCAAGTTTTGGGGCCGAAAAGCATGGTATGAGGTATAACCTGGTAGTGCTGGGGTGCTCTCAGGAGCCTTGAACCAGGTTTCTGTTACTGCACAGATATCGATGTTCTCCATGCTAAGGAGAGTTTCGAAAGTGCATCTTGAGGTTTAGACTTCTGGAGTTGAGTAGCATTACTCTTAGTTTCTTATCCCTTGTGATACCTATGGAGGTGGGTTTGTCTTTGAGTCTTGCCTAAAAAGGCACTATGGGGTAGCAAGAGCCTTTGCCAATATCCAAAGCCCAGGGTGACAGGTGCAAGCCATCCCTAGCGAAGCATCGTGGCTTGTCGAGCATGTCATCCCAGGCTGACAGGCATTGGACCCCCTTTGAATGACACCAACACTTAAGCCAATTGTTGAAATTGATCATCTTGTCTTCATATTGTGGCATCATTCTTGGTGAGGGTAAGATGCTACTCAAGGTCAGGGTCATACCGGCCTGGGCTACATGCTCAGAGAGCTCCTCTATGTCTCTTTTCATGTAGTCCAGGGAGGTATGTCTCAGGTCATTCACACCAGCATGGACAATGACTGAGTCATATTTGTACTTGCCTTGGAGTGACCTGAGTGCTTGTGTTATGTGGTGGATCCTAGCACCCGACAGGCAGCTCACCATGACCTTTTCCTTGTTCAGCCTGGTGAGCGGGACGTCAGTGTGCCTGACGATAGTGTCACCTATTACAAGTGTATCAGGTGTGTTGTTTAGCCTTAAGGGCTGTGACTGTTCGGCACACTGGCTTTGTGAGCTATGTGTTGCATGTGTTTTGTTTTGGGGTAGCGGTTGCTTGGGTGTCTGCTTTGGAGGTCTCTGCTGCTTATGCAGATTTTTATTTAGAGCCTCCGAGTATGTTTTTGTGTGTTTATCTGTTTGGTTTGTTGTCGTGGTAGGTCTATGTGAGACTGGAATTGTAGTGAGTGTGGTTTCCTTCTCCTCCTAACTGGTTATGCCAGTACTGAGTTGAGAGAGCTTAGCCTCCAGTTTGGCTATATGGTTGCATCTCTCACATGTGTTGGAATTTGTTGGGAGGAGGAGAGGGTTGTCTGTGTACATGAGGCAGTTGTAACATTGCCTCAAGATTCCCAGATTCACCAGCTGGACCGGAGAGGAGATTGACAACTGACCTTTGGACATGCTAGAATAGTATTGGGAATTCCTTTATAATTGAAAAAAGGGCCAATGGGGAACAAGATACTCAAGGGGAGTTTGTGAGGGTGTAGTGCTTTTAATTTTTTAGAGCTGCCTTATATAATTGCTTTAGTGAGCAAGTGCCAGGTAATTTAAATGCAATGTGTTACAGGTAACTTAAATACAAAAACGACAAACAGTAACTTTCTTTCAAGTGAAACAAGGAAATAAGTACAGTAAGCAATACAGATATCACTAGGGATCCACAGAAGTGCTAAAAGGCCGCGTTTTAGGTGGAATTAGCATTTCAGGGAAATAAACAAACAACAAGCATACAAATAAAGCTAGATTCAGCAGGCCTGGATCTAGACTATGCTACAGCAAACAAGGTGTACCAATTTCAGTAAGAAACAGTTAGAATATGCAGGCACTATAAGCCTTTAACCAGAAATTCCCTGCTCAGAAGGGCAGAATCCAGCCTCTCCTCCCACAAGAGTGCAGACCGCAATCCTTCTTAACGTCAAATAACTGGCCTGAAGCCCAAGTGCTTAAACCAGAACTAATACACTTTTAGAATAACAGACACTGAGCTCTCAATCAGCAGTTCCCAACTTAGAAGGATGTAAGCTACCTGTCCTGCCACCACAGTGCAGGCCACAAACCTTCCTAATGTAAAACAACTGGTCTGAAGCCCAAGTGCTTAATCCAAAAGACTTAGAAATGATAGCTACACTTTAATCAAGTTACTACCAGCAGTAATAAATACAACTGAATACTTTAAAGAATGCCTGGATTAGTGCTCAAGTTATACAAACAAAGTTAGATTCAGCAGGCCTGGATCTAGTCTATGCTACAGAAAACGAGGTGTACCAATTTCAGTAAGAAGCAGTTCAAATATGCAGGCACTATAAGCTTTAACCAGAAATTCCCAGCTCAGAAGGACAGAGTCCAGCCTCTCCTCCCACAAGAGTGCAGAACACGAACCCTCTTAATGTAAAATAACTGGCCTCAAGCCCAAGTGCTTAAACCAGAATTAATACACTTTTAGAATAACAGACATTGAGCCCTCAATCAGCAGTTCCCAACTTAGAAGGATGTAAGCTACCTGTTCTGCCACTACAGTGCAGACCACAAACCTTCCTAATGTAAAACTGGTCTGAAGCCCAGGTGCTTAAACTAAAAGGCTTACAATGAGTTACACCAAGCAGTAATAAATACAACTGAGTACTTTTAAGATGACACAAAAGCAAAATAAAGTAGGAATAAAACAATAAAACACAAATACAGTAAAAGCAGATACATTTTTTTTTTTTTTTTGGAAAGAGAGAAAGGAGTAGCAGAAACTAAGCTGATTGGCCTTCTCAAATGCTCTCCCTGTACTGGGTAGAATGAGGTAATGACACTAGACTGGGAGGAGGGTCCCAGATCAAATTTACACTAGGGGCGGGCAACTGCAAAGCCACCAACTATAAAAACACTATACCAACAGGGAGGGAGGGTGAGAAACAAACTGCAGAAATGTTACTCACAGCTGAGCTTCTTGGGTAACAGAAAGTTGAAACCTGAGACAGCTTTTAAGAAAGAAATCTCAAAAGAACCAATGGGGTGCTTAGTCTAAGCTGTAGTCCAGGAGACCTCAGTCAGCCATTGACCTCAAACAATTCTCTCTCACTGAAATGCCTGATGGCTTTTGCTAAAATAAGATGTCCCTGAATTATGTGCTCAGACACACAGCCTCCACAAACACTAGGCCCAACTACAAGCCTGAATATGGAAATGCTACAAATATCCCCACTACTTAGAACAAACTGCAGAAATGTTACTCACAGCTGAAAAGCAGCAGTGAGCCCTTAAATGAAAGTTTTAAACAGTTAAAGGAGCCACTAGAAAAAAAGAGTTTAACTGCAACAAGTTATCATAAACAAACAACCCAACAGATGCTTAATAAGAGTGGACAATTTCCAGTTAATACCTCATACACAGTGAAACTAGCTAGAAAAAATACACAGTACACAAAGTGCTATAAACAACAAAAAAAAAAGAACAAAATAAACAAAAAACAGGATACTTAATGTTATATATTGTAGCTCCGAGTTTGCTGAGTGTCCTTCCTTCGATTAGCTCACTGCAAAATGGCTGAACACTTACAACTCATTTACCACATGCACCACTGACCTTACATGGTATGGGTTTGAATCTCATCTGTGGCAAGTGTTTGTGTGTGTACATATGTCTACATATATATGTCTGTACCTCAAAGATTTTGGCCTTATTTACACCCAGTACACATCTCAGAGCCTAACTTTAATAGTCCTGCAGATATCATCCACCTTTGAAGTACCTGTCGCCAACCCCAAACCATGTAAGGTCAGTGGTGCATCTGGTAAATGAGTAACATAATGGTCTGTAAAGACTGTTAGATAGAGGTTTGAATCTCACCTCTTGCAAATGTGTGTGTAGGGTACATTTATTTTTGGGATCTCTCACCCACTGCATCACCAATGCCAGTATTTACAGGGGCTGGTGATGTTCCTCACCTTAGAAGTATCTTGGGACAACATCCATCCTATCAGCTCAGTGGTGCATGTGATAAATGCGGTACACAATAGTAGCAATACATAGCTAAGCAGGGGTTTGAATCTCAGTACTGACAAGTGTGTGTGTGTGTGTGTGTGTGTGTGTGTGTGTGTGTGTGTGTGTGTGTGTGTGTGTGTGTGTGTGTGATCAGTGTCATGTGTAGAGGTTGCTGTGATTGTGTAATAAAAGAATCCATTGCGGGATGGGTTTTGCTAAATTATTATGTTGAGAACCTAGTATATGTCACAATGTCCACCTTACAAGGACAACAGATGTCAAACAACAGAGAGGTTGGTATAGACAATCCATAGTCCTATATGTGACATTATGGATTGGTGAACAATATAGACATCCCTTCTATTACTCAGAGAATAGTCTCCACCACATCTCATACACAAACACACTTGGCTACACAGCAACGACTATATTGGTAGTTCCTTGCATATTGCCTCACAGATAGTAACCACAGTGTGATTGCAGTGGACTACTTTGATGTGTTACATCTCCTGACTCAGTGTGTGTTATCCAGCAAGTAAAAGGACATGGCACCCTGTTCCGTCCCTGCAGTAGGCAAATAAATGTGTACAGTGGCCCTTTTGCTATGTTCCCCACTGGATGCCTGCAACAACTGTAGGGTCTGCAAGCGTAACCCACAATGGGAATACCATGCCTTATACACATGCCCTGTATGGACAGATGCCACTAACTCCACTGAATACCTGTATCATGTTGTTGATGTAGTTGCAAGCATGACCTCAGTTACATAGCCAGGTTTCACCAAATGAGGTCAGGAATGCTACATCAGAAGATAACAATCTGTCCCCACATCATGCCCCAGAGACCTCAAGTATACTTCCACACTTCAAAGAACATGCGTGTGAGACATGCACTACCCACACATTGTCCATGTTATGGAATATAGATCACATACATGGGAAGCAGTGCACATCACTGGCCACCCACAATAGTAACTCAGATGAGTGGATGGTGAATACAATATCCACCCCGGGGGACAACTCCAGGGACTACATCCCTGAGCCACACTGGAGACTATTGTCATGTGGCCTGATGCCAAGGTATTCCCTTTGCCTAGCCTTGTACAGCCTTCAGGCCCATTCACCTACTACACACCTGTGAAGCAATGAACCTATGCATCTCAGTACTAGCAAGTGTGTGTGTGTGGAGATGAATGATTTTCATGCCATTCATACTCACTACCCCTCCCATTGCCCTACTTTAGCATGCCTGCTGATGTCATTCACATTGAAATAACCCTTTGGCCATGTTTCAGCCCTATAAGCTCTGTGGTGCTTGCGATAACTGTAGTGTAGCAAACTAGTTAAGTAGGGGGTGTAATCCTGATCCTGCCAACTGTGATAATATGTGTCTCTCTCTGAGAGAGAGTGTGTGTGTGTCTTTGTTGACACCTGATTTTGTGGACATTCACACTTACTACACCACCCTTACCCCTCCTATAGTACTGCTGCTGATTACACATTACAAGGCCAAATGTGGAACAATTCAAACAGGTGGCAGCATATACCACCATGTTTGTGTTGCAGTTACAAAAAACAGGGCATCTAATTGTTCTCCTATAGTTGTTAATCATAACATATGGCCCATTGTTTATATATTTACAAACACTGCAAAAATGCACTTGCTCATTCTTAACATCTTGTAAACATTGGTGTCCACCTCATTTCTAATAAACCTTTTATATTCACTCCCCTGCTGTTTATAAACACTGGGGATTCATCCCAAACCTCTAACAATTCACCCTTGAACACACTAGTCCATATAATTGTATAATGGTCTTAACCTTAACTGCAGTGTCATTGTATGGGAGTATCAAAGCACAACTTTTATCTTTAACGTTGCTTTCTTCACTGTTACCATAATCCTTTGTTAGACCTCCTTTTAAAATAGGCTGAAACACTGTTTTCCTTTTTTCAGTTACCTCATTGGGTATTTTGGATAATACTTTGAGAGGATACCCTCTCTCACACAACATATCAATCAACTTAGCAATTTTAATAATAAACTTTTCATCTTTGCTAACCAACCTGTACAACCTCACCATTTGTCCTTTCATAATATTTTTCTTTTGAAAATAGGGTGACAACTTGCCAAATGTAAAACAGAATTACTATAAGTTTTTTTCCTGTAAATATTAGAATTAACCACCCCATCTTCTTTGTATAATACAATATCTAAAAAATTCACATTTATTCTGGTTCACATAACTAGTAAATTTCAAAACTGATGTGGTGTTGTCCAAGTATGTAATAAAATCCTTAACCTCTACCTCAGTCCCTTTCCAAAAAATTAAAATATCATCCAAAAAAATGCAAATATAACCCTATTTTTGACATATAAGCAGAAGCAAAAACATGTTGTGTCTCCCATTCAGCTAACACTAGGTTTGCATATATGGGTGCACACCTGGCACCCATAGCAACACCTGTTTGTTTAAAATATTCTCCATCAAACGTAATAAAATTATTTAATAAAACCATCTCCATGAGGTCTACTAATAATCCTCGCTTCACATTGTGTAATTCACTATGTCATAATAAGCAATTTTCAAACATTTCCAGGCCAATATTGTGCGGTATTTGAGAAAATAAATGAACTACGTCCACAGTCACCATTAAAAATTCATCATTAAGATTTAATTCTCTAATTACATCTAAACAGTGCCAAGAATCTTTTAAAATGTGTGGTAACTTACCCAACACTTTTTTGCAAATAATATCTATAAAGGATGCAACAGCCTCAGTCTTAGATCCCCTAGCCGAAACTATGGATCTAAATTGTGGCTCATTCATATCCTTATGTATTTTGGGGATACCAAAGATGGACGGTATAACAGGAGTATCCACCATCAAGTAATTGAATTCATCCTTGGTAATCATCCCCTCAATAAAAAATTAATGCAACTGCCAATCAATCTTTGTATTTGCTCTATACACTTCATATTTGGACACCCTTTTGTAAGTATCACAATCATTTAATACTTCCAACATTTTAAATGTGTAGTCAGTATTAGACATTATAACTACCCCACCCCCTTTATCAGGCTTCATGACTTGATATTTATTAGTAGTAGTTAATTCCTTTAAACAAAATCTTTCCCCCTTTGTCAAATTGTCAACCAAGCTATTTTCTCCTACCAAACATCTCCAAATTTGTGTTTCACACAACTGTTCAAATATAAACACCATAGAATTACTAGGTGGAATAATTGTACTACTTTTTACTGTGAAATATCTATCAGTGTAGGGACTGGGGTTGTTAGCAAAAAATATTTTTAAATTTAATTGCCTAACAAATAATGTCAAATTAATTAACAGTCTCAATACATCATAGCAAAATGTTGGAACAAATGAAAACAATTTTTTAAATAAGGAAAAATGACCATTTGATAGTGCTAAAGGAGTGAAGTTGTAAATCGAAAAACCACCTTCTTTAACTAATTTACACTTACACTCATGCATACCATCACCATTACTATTCACAACTCTAAAAATCTCATTATCATTTTTAGTAAAATTTTGCAACTTAGAGTCCATCATACAAAATACATTTGTTTCCAATTGAGCATAATGCTCAAATACACCATACCTCAGTTGAGGCTGAAATTCATTCTCATCCCCCCCATTTGGTACACTCATGTTTTGTACTTGAGTTACATTCACAATGTCCAATGAATAATAATTCAATGTAGATAAACTGATGTCTATTAAATCTACTTGAGACAGTTGTGCATCAATTAATTGTATCTGTTGAAACCCACAGTCCTCTCCATTCTCCTCCATTGATTTGTTTGCCCTATTTCTGCTCCCCTGCTGGAGTTTTGTTGCTGTTGGTTCTGGTTGCAATTTCCTCAACTGATCCGAATGTCTCAGGGGCTGTTGCTCTAAAAAAGGCCTATTACTAATGTCCCCATTATTAATGTTCATATCTTCCCCTCCATTCACATTATCCACTTGGGGCCTGTTGGTTACAAACCCCTGTCTATGACCACTCATACTAGAATGATTGCGGTTGACTTTAAAATGCGAGTAAGCCCAATTCTCAGTGTACTCGCTTCTATCTCTGGCCAGTTTTTCCTGTTTAATCTCCAGCCCAGTTCTGACAAAAATATCCAGGTCATGCTGAATTTTGTCAAAATGGGCCCTATTAAATGGAAACAACAAATCACTGGTAATACTAGTGTTTAAAGCCCCCAACTCCTCCTTCAATTTAAAAAGTTTAAGAGTGTTGTTATGTATGATAAGGTGCATGAGGTCCATACCTGTACGATCAAACAAGGCTATCAAGTCCTGGTATACCTCTGTTCCTTCTTCAAAACCCATCGGAAGTTTGAACACCCTTAAGCCTTTCGGCACTTGATTCAGTTCTATGGACCTCTCCAAAAAGACATAGTCCATTTGCAGCACTTTATAACTTTTCATAACCTTTTCAAATTCTTGTAACTGCATGTTTAACGTTCCAAAGCCTGTACCGGTCCCAACTACAGGTGTCACACTCAAGGAAGATGGAACTAACCAAGAATCCAAATTCCAGTGCTCCACATTAGCTGATCCATTCACCGTAGGATTACCTACATTCGTTACAATAGCTGCACCCGAACCATTGTTACCAAGCAACCCTGCCTCCGAACAGTCTGGTGGTGTATGCAAAGTTAAAAGCTCAGCTTGTGTGCTTGTGAGGGAAGAATTAACATTGTCCGAAAACACACCTCCTCCTCCATTCTCCCTCATAAAAGCAATAATTCATTGAGAAATATCCATATACTGTAGAAACAATTGGTCCATTTTGACAACTGCAACAAAAGCAAAACAGACACAGTGTAGTCGAAACGATAACCTCCAAGAAAAACTGTAAGAACCAGAACTAGTAATCTGAATAACTGACCAAAACCAAGTCAATTTAACCTTTTATTAAAGCGTAACATAAATTAACTTAGCACTTTCACCCATAAGCATCCATGAGCATCATCAGAGTAAACAGTGCTTAGAAAACCTAACATTTGAATAAAACACACACCACCCATCAATTAAAACTAAATGATTACACGTCTCAATACATTAAATATTTAAATGTCATCTTTAAAAAAACATTACCTAAATACACCTTATAAATGGCAATTCATAATACAACATAAACATACATATTTTTTAAAAATACAATCCTAATAAAACATTTGTAAAAACACTAAATACAGTGAGACTTATGTTTTAAAATACTTGATATAGAAATGTATTCATTAATACCTGGGGGGTTCGAAGCATCCAATCTCAACTGCCATAAACACACTTTAGCTTCCAATAAATTCTTAACATCACCCCCTTTTTCATTTTGTGGGACTCTATCAATCACAAAAAATATAAATTTTTTTAAAATTCAAACATTTTGTACTATGTATATAAAGTGAACTTAAGGTTACGTATATTAGAGCATATAAGGGACATAAAAAAACAAGAAATCAGTAAGAGTGTTTATGGCAATTAAGGTTGGATGCTTCAAACCCCCCAGGTATTAATGAATATATTTCTATATCAAGTATTATAAAACATAAGTTTCACTGTATTTAGTGTTTTTACAAATGTTTTATTAGGATTGTATTTTTAAAAAATATGTATGTTTATGTTGTATTATGAATTGTCATTTATAAGGTGTATTTAGGTAATGTTTTTTTAAAGATGACATTTAAATATTTAATGTATTGATGCATGT
>NC_056737.1:1543571313-1543576313 GCF_019279795.1 Protopterus annectens
CTTCTCACCAACTACACCCCCCATTACCATACTTAGAACCACCTGCTGCTGTAATTGACATTAAATGTACCTTCTTACACTCTTTACCCTATGGGCTACCTGGAGCTTGCAGTACCAACATAACACTGTTCTACAAATGGGTAGATAGGCATGGGTTACCCACTGAGTCCTGGCAAGTATGTGTGTGAGTGTGCATATTTGTAGAAGACAGCATTCTGAGGCCATATTCTCCAAATACAATAAACCTTGCTATACATTATAAGGGATAGTGATGTTGCTGACAATAGGAGAGCCATGACAAACCCTCACCCTACTATCCCTGTGGCATGTGCAATAAATGCATATCCCTGTAGTAGCACTGATTAGATAGACAAGGGATTGTATTGTAGTCCTGGTTAATGTGTGATTGTGGGTATGTCAGAGCATTATCATGGGTTTCAGTGAGTACAATATCCAGTGTGGTGTGTGGGTGCTAGGTATACTGTCTTTACACCATGGTACCTCCAGTACATGTCCCAAGGTCCACTGTATGAGGACCGCTGTCACCATCAACCATAGAGGTAACTGATTACACTATCCAGCCCAATGATGCATGTGCTGTGTGCAAATTCTCTGTAACAGAATAGACTCACTGACAAGGTAGTTAGCACTGCTAAACCCAGGTCTGTCAGATGTGTCTATGACTGTATGTGTTTGGCAATGTGTATATGACAGTATGTCATACTATGTATTGTTCATTAACACCCAGTACATACCCCATTACCATACCGTACAAGGCCTGGTGATGTTCTTCACTTAGGAAACTAGGGACACACCTCACCCTAAAAGCTCTGTGGTGTGTGCAATGAAAGCCATACACATTAGTAGCAATAAGTACATACGTAGGGGTTCTACTCTTAGTGTTGCTAAGTGTATGTGTATGTGATGGAATCTACTTCAGTTTGCAGAAAATATATGTCCCAGGAGATCATTTACCCGACAACTAACTGGCTAAAGGTAACATTTCAAAGCAATCATCTTGTGGAAATACATTCAAGCAAAACTAGAGGTGGATGTGTACATGCTCTCTTCCCCACTGCACAGCTGTACAGTAATACAGGAGTTGGTATATATACATGGGTGCGGTTGTTGTGGCCGCAGCAACCCACACTGGAGTTAGTGTTGTGGGCATCCCCCCACTTAGTGTGCTGTTATACTGTACAGTTTATGTTAACAGGTTAAGTATTTGTTAATCACACTATGTGTGGTTCTATGCCACCCAACACCCTCCAAAGTGAGAGGCTGTGCCACCCACACCAGCACACCTATTTTTACCAACTCCAGGATTGCACTACATTGGGGAAGAGGACATATACCCTGCCAGTACTATTGTCAATGACATTAAACTGGTGAAGTGATTATTTCCTGATGTGATGGTTTGGCAATTTGGTCTGGGTGGAATTACATAGGCCAAAATGAGTTCACTGCAAAATGAAGTACATCCATGTGAACAGTATTCTCTGTGTATTGCATCAACACCAAAGCCTGTGTGTGTGTGTGGTATTCATGGACATTTGGTGTGTGCCACACAGTACACTTACAATTGTCCACTGTAGAAGAGTTGCTGACATCAGCCACCATGCACTCACCTGTCTACATCCCTCAGACCTATCAGCCATGTGGCACATGCAGTAACTGTTATACAGACCTGTTACCTGTGTTCAGATGTACCCGGGATATAACACAGTCAATGTGTCACCACAGTGCTACACCCCTTATAGGACAGGACAGCAGACCAACATCCTGCAGACACATAGACACCTAAAACCCAAACAGAATACATTATGGAGACCACAATCAGTCAGTGTTAATAACAGCTATAATGCATCATGGCTGGACAGGTACACACCCTGACATGTAAGCATTAATTATTCCAGCTGAAAACACGTTCAGCAGCATTACATTGTTAAACCTTAAGACATTCACATTGTGCATCAGAAACATATCAGCATGCCCCTGCATTGATGGTATGGATGACAAGGATGTGGCACAAGTATCATCATATGCAGAGGGTATTTTGTCAGGTTTGCCAGAGGCCTAGGCTGAGCCATTTGGTTGACATCATGTGTGTGGATTAGGGGGTTCTTTATTAAATGGGCTGTGTAGATGTGGTGTGTGTAGGTATGGAGGTGCCCTAGCTGTGTTGGTCAAGTGTGTGCGTAAGTATGCACACATGTCTGCCATGTGACTGCCCTATACAGGGGTTTGTTGGGCAGCTGCAGACCATACATGGCAGGGTGTATAGTTCACTGTCTCTGACAACAGGCATGGGAACTGTGACTGCCAGGGGTTTCACGAGCACTACCCGGCAGAAGCCCAGATATGTTGCTCTCCCCTGATAATGACAATTGCCCACTGGATCCATGTCCCTATTGGTACTGGCCAGGACCACGTGCATGTGGCCTGCTGCATTGTGGTGTGAACAGCACCCCCCCCCCACCGCAGTGCTGCTGCTGGTAATGCCACTATGGAAGTGGCTGTGAATTGTTGCATGTCCAAGTAGAGTTCCACCTGTTGGTCTTGCTGACCTATGTCCATGTGGCACCACCCTACTCCCACCGCATGTTCTACCACAGACACCACACGGTTGAGGAGTCCCACCATCTCACCCAACCATCTATCCAGGACCTCTGCAAAATAACGGTGGGCACCTGCAAGATCATGGATATTGTCAAGTACAGCTGAATGAGTAGCCCTCTGGGGCTTCAGACTCTTTCTGGTGTAACATTCCATACATGCCTGTGCCTCCATGATGGCCCAAAACATGCATCTGGTGACACCTGCTGTGGCAATGCTGCCAGGGGCATGATGGCCAGCAGCCCTCCTACAAATACCCCTGTACATCTGCCTGTAAGGTACCTCACTGGTCATCCGGCTATGGCTGCTGAACACAGACACTTGCCATAGTCCCAAACTGTCCTGTCCCTTGCCACAACCCGCCAACTGTACCTCATCTATGGCCACTGGTGATGGGGTATATATGGGCATTAAGACTGTGTACAGAAATGGGGTGGATAAAAGTGGGATGTCAACCGATGGCACAGCTTCAGATCCTGACAACACGGTCTGTGCCTCACCATGCTTATCATCATTGTCAGAGTCTGTATAGACACTAACATCACTTTGATTACAGGCGGGACCTTGACCCACCTCACCACCTGTGAGGGGCAAACAAAAAATGTAATTTAAGACCTGTACATTATGGTTTACCTCTACACACACACACACACACACACACACACACACACACACACACACACACACACACACACACACACACATACTTACAGGTGAGGTGGCACAAAGATATTATTTAGACCTCTCATTAGCTAACAGTCAACATGCATGACATATGGCACTCAACAGCATGCACTGCAGCCATACTCAATCCTTGTTGCCAGCATTATACATCTCTGTGATGCACGAGTTGTGTTAGTAGATGATGCCCCTTCCCCTGGAACACACTGCACCCATGTACACAGTATTGCTGTGCACCTGTACAGCACACTGACATGTACTGTGCACCATACCTCACAAGTGTACACACCATTGCTGAATGTGTATATGTGTGGCAGTTATGTTTGCTCTGTTGCTCACAGCCCCTATGTGTTTGTCTGACACATACCAGGGATGATATTAGGACTGATGTCAATAGTTAATGCCTGTCCTCTGATTTGCAGATCTCATCAGCAGTGCATGCATGAGCAATACAATCCAAGTTACGCTGACAACCTTCAAAGCTTAATGTGGTTATGAGGAGTGTGCACACCCTTGTTGACATGCCAGCCTCTTCCATGGTATGCAATGGAGCCGCAGTACTGCATATGTTAACATTACACACACCTGATATGTGACATATGACCTGTTCAATCCAGTGAAATATCAAACAAATGTGTTAGTCATGCAGATGCTGAATGAAATGCCTACAATATGTGGATTGCATAAGTGTGCACACCCTTAGCACAATGGTTTGTTGCAGCACCTGTTAAGTGAAGTACACCAGTCACTATTCCTGGAAGGGGTATAATAGCATGGCCCATCTTCACTTGCCATTATTTGGTCTCTCTGCCCTACAAATGTCCCCCAACTCTGCTGGATTGCAAGGTCAGCTCATGTGGCTAGCCCTTGGAGGTCACATAGTGGCTTCACTATTGCTGTGGCGTCAGGGTTAAGTCTGACACAATTCATGACCTTTACTGTGTTCAGATACAGCCATTCTTAGTGAGCTTTGGATGTATGCTTCAGTTCACTGCTGTGTTTCAGGATGACATCCCTCCTCATTCTCAGCCTTATTGCAGATGCTTGACAACTACGGGCCACACATGAGTGTTATTTTGCAGTGTTCCAAATTCTGAAAGCCATGTCTACCAGCCTAGTTCCTGCTAATGAACAGCCAACCTAAAGGTGTACACTGGCACCAGCAAGGTAAAAATTGGGATGGTGGCCCTGAGGTGGACTGAGGTGTTGCTTGTGTACCACATGTATCTTTATGGATACTGTCTGTAGGCTTCAGCCTTGGTCTCATGATAACATTACACATTGCAACACATGCCTTTGGGAGACTTGATGTTATGCATATGCTATCGGGAGACAGCCCTGTATGATGTTGCCTGTGGAACAACTCTTTCATCTGATTACCCTAGCCCAAAGGCCACACTTATGCAGAGTCCAGGTGATTGTTGACACAGGTACTGCACAGGCAGCACTTGCTAGACATTCCTGAAAGTCCTTCAGTGTTGCTGCATGTTTCTGGGCAGCCTCCATGACCAGTTTGCAAAATGTTGTCATCTGTTTTGGATGGGTATCTGTTTATTTTTTACATTAATGTTGTCCCATACTTCATACACACATACATGACTGTCTGCACTGTTTGCCATGGTATATGCAATGGTGAGGTAAGGCTACTTTTCCCAATCCTGAGTGCTACCTTTCAGATATGGGATCCATTTCATGCTTTGTAA